>NC_044501.1:26287989-26305489 GCF_902362185.1 Chanos chanos | reverse complement strand
GATGTTGTTGCTCCCCTACATGGCCTTGGTGTGACATGAGAGGTGCCAAGCTGTTTTTTTTTTCTTAAATCTTAATTCCCAATTTAAGGCATCTTTCTACAGCCTACAGTAGTGGAGTATGAATGTAAGTGTCAGAGCATATTACAAATGAGTGGGACCTGGCATCTGCACATTCCTGGTGAAGTACATAGTTTATAGTATATATATATAAACTATGTACTTTCATATAATTGCAATGGATATATACATATACATATATACATGTGCGTGTGTATTATGCATATGTTACCGCTCCGCGTTGTGTTTCACTCTGGACTTGAACCGGCGACCCTCGGGATTGGAAGCCGGCGTGCTAGCGAGGAGGCTAAAACCCATGGGTGCTAGCGTTAGTTGCTAGTACACCTCTTAAGGTGTCGTATACTCACTGCGCAGCACTCTACTCGCTCGCTACCGTTACATATAGGTAACTGCCAAAATAAGGCAAATGACTGAGTACATGAGGGATACAAACAACGTTGAGAGCAGGGGCTTCCACACAGGTGTGGTTTGTGGTTCTGAAGTTCATTAAGCTGTTGACGTCCCATAGTGCTTTGGGTAATGTACACAAATGCTGACCAGTAAGACCTAGAGGGCAGTTCTTTTGGCTACCATGGCCAGAGGAAGAGGTCTCAGAGACCCTGAGAGACAGGGGGCTGTTTGGTCCTGTAGTTTCAGAGATGAACACTGTTAAGCTCTGTGATGTATCACAAGGAACAGTGGCTAATCTGTCATCACCGTGGTCATATGAAAGATGCCATCAACTCAACTAAATTGTCTGTGCATTGGCCCAAAATACAAGGCAAATCTGACTTGGAATCAATCAGTCTGATTGGAAGTTAGCGGGCAGACGTAATCAAGTAGACTGAAGTGCATAAAACAAGCGTCAGAGAAGAACATGGCTCATTTTACTCTGAGCAGAGTTAAAATGGCTTGTGGTGACCAGTGGCCTCAGTGCTTGTTTTCCATAATGAAAGCGGTCCCACTGCCTTTGTCAGAACCGTGGGTGCTATTTCTTGGATTAGTTCACGTCCGTCCAACTCCTCAGAGGTAGGAGTAAAAGCCAATAAAGACAAAACCATGTCAACCTTGATCCTGTGGTGAAGTAACACTGCCCTGATGGGTGTGGTCTCTTCCAGGACAATAACCCCACCCACAGGATATGATTGGTCACTGATGAATATGTAAATTATGTAAACCATATGGCATGACTGAGCCGATCACCAACTCTGAATCCAACTCAAAACTAATGGAGGGTTCTACATTGGCCCCTGAAACAAGAGTACTCAATGCGACCGATTCAAAAAATGAATAGTTAAAACTCCTGAACAGGGTGTCGTATTTCTGCAGTACGGCTCCAGACACTTACAGAATCTATGCAAAGGTGTGGCAATGCTGCTTTAGCCACTAATGATGACCAAATCAATATTAACACAGTGTATGTTAAAATTAAAGGTCTATTAATTGTGCAAATGAATACAGTGTCTGTGATACTAACAGATGGCACATATTCATATAACAAACAAAGTTTAACAGATTTATACAACAGACAAAGTTTGCAAACAGAGCTGATTTTTTTTAACAGATACTGTGTTCTTAAATGTTTTTTTAAAATGAAAGGTTTGTAAACAGGATTTAAATACTGTGAAAACAAAGTCATTAAACGCCTCTGTAGGGGAGATGGTAAGTTGTGCCATGGGATGGTGAATGAGCCTGGTTTGATAAATTGGTGTTAGTTTTTTCCTGAACATGATTTTGTACATTTTTATTATTCTTTCCTTTAAGTGAAATATGACCCACTCCCGCTCTTAGGCAGAGCTTCAAAACAAGCTTAATTATTCGTGAAGATTCATTACTCAAACATGGAGACTTCTGGAATCAGAGGAGACACGGGGGAGGGGAAGATAACCCTCTAACCAGTTCATTTACTGATACACTAACATCACTACTCATTATTTTTATCCTATGGGAATAGTGTGTGTGTGGTGTGTGTGTGTGTGTGTGTGTGTGTGTGTGCATGTGCGTTTGTGTGTGTCTGTGTATGTGTGTGCTTGTTACAGCGATTTGTTTTTCATACAGGTAAAAAAAAGATTCAAACAAGTTTTTGAAAATCACACCGTGTCTGTAGAAATAACCAGTGACTGTTTCTCTGATACCTCCTGGTGTCTAATACACAGAAATAAACCAGTCCATCTGGCACATACACACACACACACACACACACACACACACACACACAGAGTGAGAGAGAGGCAAACACTTTCTGAAAGTTCGTAAAGGGGGAGAGTGTTTGTGTATTTGATTTAATTTGTCCTTTAGTGTGAATATGTATTAATGTTTGTATAGTTTGGAATGTTTCTGTCAGTGCATTTAAGTTTATATGTGTGTGTGTGCGTGACTGCGTGCATGTGTGTATGTGTGTGCATGTGTGTGCGTGTTTGTATAATCGGGGTGTAATACAGAAAGACAGGACATTTTCAGAAGACCAGGATAGCAGTGCTTGGGGATGTCCCTGCACACATTTGTCAAAATCAGTGTCCCTGGCATGGATAATTTAAACAGCTAACACGCCGAAGGGGAAATCTCTGTGATTGTGTATGTGTGTGTGTGTGTGTGTGTGTGGGTGCATGAGAAGGAAAACGGACTCAGGCAAAACCATGTCTGTGTGGTGCTATGTGAGTGTATGCTGATCTGAACAGTGCCACTACAAAACCACTACAGGGATGAACCCACTATGTGTTACACACACACACACGCACACACACACACACACACACACACAAACAAACAAATGCACGCATGCATACACACACACACACATGGAATTCAACAATATGCTACAACACTTTCTCTCCTAATCCAGTTGGTTTTTGCCATCTGCAACAGTACACAAACCAAACCTACAAAGCCCCAAAATAACAAACCTCTAAAGCAGTGAGATGTTACTTTCAAAAGAGCTCCCATTTCGTCTCCTGAAAAACCTTCACTCAACCTCTATCATTTTCATTACGTCCTCATTAATGGGCATCACAGAATTGAAAAGATGCTTTTTTAATGTAGAGTTTCCCAGACTTTTCACGCTTTATGTATCACGAATGACTATTTTTTTCATTAACAGGAGAAGACGGGCTGGTTGTTAGGCATTACGTTCGACTGGCCAGCATTCCTGCGTGATTGGCTGATGCAGGCAGGGCTCCTGCATTCATTGGTTGGATGGTTATGTACCTGCTGGCAGTGCCGGAGCTGGGCGCTGGGGCACAGTGTGTAATCAGCTCTGGTTTCAGGCTCACAGCTTCCCATCCACTCTCTGTGATTTAGCCTTTGAAAAGCAGGGCCGTGGAAGGACGTTTGGAGACAATCGCTCTCAGAAAACATTTCAGAGTGAAGACCAATTTGAGATCTGCTCAGCAGTGGGCCTAAACATCCTTTTTTTTTTTTTAAATATGATTTAAGCTTTCACCATTGGCCTTTCCATCCACAAAATCTGACACCGTAAAATTCTTCTTTATAGCAAAAAGTCTATTAACAAAGCATGCAATTAAACAGCCAGGGACCGCGTATGGAGTGAACAGATTGGGGTCCGTTTTCACAGTTGGATATGACAACTCTAATGACATACTAAATCTTCACAAGTTTGTTTCTCAAGGCTTTTTTCTTTTTAATTTTTTCTCAATAGGAAACCCAAATGAACTTTGAGCTAAATGCGGCATATTTGCTTCTTTCACCAAAAGAAACTGTGTTAAGTAATTACAGTCTTTGGATTCCTGTGACATGATCAATGAGGGATGAGTGTTGGGGTGGGGGGTGGGGGGGTGGGGGGGGTTGGTTCTGGAGTCAAAGATGCTCACAAGACATTTTACGCAAGTCCACCCAAGTGTCAAGTCTGAGCTGAAATCCAAGTCAAGTCTCAGTTCCTTGAGCTCTAAGTCAGAGTTAGGTCGAAAGTGGCAAGACCGAGTCAAATCAAAAGTCACGAGACCAAGTTGAGCCTCAGCTCTCCTATCAACTGAAAATACACGGTAAAATTAGCAGCCCTAAACCTGCTCCCACAGAGTAAAACTGGGCTCAGTTTAACGCTTTAAGAGTCAAAACGGATCCAGTTTAATTTTGTGGGCATTAATTTAACACTGCTGATTTTACACTGTAATGTCTATATTATGTATATGTATGAGCTCACAGACACCAAATGTAAAATGAATCACTGACTGATCCATGTACTTCCAACTAATATTTTTAAAAATGAACCTGAAAATGACCCTGACCTTTGCAGATCCACTTAATTTTCCCAAATGCAGCTCTACAGTTTTGAAGAAATATAATATGTTTCACAGTGGCCAGTAATATGGTTCTCTGGTTAGCACTGGTCTAAGAGTATTTGCAAAGAAGATGTTGACAATACTAAACATTCAGCAGACCAAAATTTGTTATTTACAAAACCTGTACTAATGGTTTCACACATTTTCATGTTCATTTGTGTTTTCTTTCAAACCTTTTTTTAACACAATCAGAAACCTCTCCTGTGAGAAATAGTGGCATTCTTTTCACTCCATACACAACTATACCAAATTTTGACTGAAGTGAATTGATTGGCTTAGCAGCCAATTCTGATGAATGTGACGGAAAACACACCTTAAATAAAGCGGGAAAGGGTTGCCATGGAAATGACATAATTAAGTGACTCAAATGGCGTTATCTTCCTCTCAGACATTCATTGTTTATGAGTCCCAGTCGAATCTCCAGTCAATTTGCATGTGACCTGAAAACAAGCAGGAAACTATCTGTCACTGTGAGCGGGGAACTAATCTCTGAGTAAAAAGTCATCCACATCCGCAGAGGTTTTCTGTCAACCACGCTCTTAGTTTTGCCTGCAAATGGCCAAAACCTGACTGATCAGTTGGTTTGTGTGAACAATAAAGTAACACAGAAATGTTGAAGATGTCCAAATGAGCTACGTTAAGTAAAAATGGTTGGTGGTGTGGGGATACAGGCCTGAATGTTTTGGCCCGGAATCCACAGATCAGATAGAACAGTTCTGGCGTGTTCTAGAAAATCCAACAGTTCATATCCAAGAAGAAAACAATGACACCCCCCCCCCCCCCCCCCCCCCCCCCCCGGCATCAAACATCACACTCCAAACATTAAACTTTTCACACCTCAATTCAATTTAGCTGTTTCTTTTCTGAGCAAAATACTGACAATCTGACTCTATCCCTTCAAAATATGAGGTAAAAAAAGAAATTTTAATGGTCTGCTATCCTATAAATTAGCTGACAGTCTGCGATGAGACTACACAACAGCTGCTGAGCCACGGACAGGTGACTGTTGGGAAATGACGACACCCCACAGGTATGGCTAGACTATATTAGGTCAGTGAACAGTGATATTAACACGACAACTGTTGTCTCAAGACTTTGTCTTGCTAAACAGGACTGTGTCTTGCTGAATAAGGTTTCCTACTGGGTCTAATTCGATGATATGGCCAAAATTACACAAAGTAATTCCACTACAAACCATCCAGAGCCTGGAGCGTAACCATCGCATGCTAATCACACAGTAATTTCACATTAAATCATTTCTTTCTGCTGATTAAGCTACAAAAGCAAGTGCTGTCTGACAGTGCGTTTCTGTTTAGAGGACCGACTGCCCACCATAGACATATTAAGGTAATGGAATTACTCCTCATATCAAAGCTTTCAGAGAAGTAGAACAGCTTCCTCATGTGAAGTTGAACCTAACTGGTTAGACCAAGCATGTCTCAGGTAAGCACTCAGCTCCTAGTCAGTGCTGATGTAAATATTTTCAGAGGTAGCTCTTAGTAACGTAGGTATGTTGGAGGGTCTCTCGCAGCATGTTGAATGGGCACGTGTTTTAAAACGATGGATTGCTATGTCAAATAGAAGTGCAAATTAAAGATCATGGGTAAACAATACTGCACACTTTGTGCAATAGTAGTGTTTAGCACAGATTTAGAAACTTTGCAATGACTTGAATTAAAGATGGGTCACAGAAGTTGATGATTCAGTTAATCATTCTGGGGAGTACATTTTAGAAATGTTAATATATAGCAAACAAACAAACAAATTAAAAACACATAAAACTAAGCAAACCCAGTACTGTGGTCTATGTGACAGACTGATTACATCTGCCTGCCAATCAAGTGGACAAAGATTTTAACACGTTTTGAGTAAAGCACTGACTAAAATCAACTGACCATGTCTTTTGTAAGCAATTCAGCTCACAAGTGGCCAGTTGGCTAAAGTGGGGTTTGTTGTTAAAGCTTTTAAAACATAGACTCAGAACTCAATTTGAACATCGAAACAGTGATAATAGAAAAAGTATGCGTCTTCTAAAATGTGTCAAAACAGACAGAGCAGAATATTTTGAGGAAAAGAAAAACAAATCTCTGGAAATCTGCCAGTCGAATTTTTGTGAGAACACATGTGGAGTGTGGATGTATTACAGCTTTAGTGTTTAGTGACTGATTAATTCAATATTTATTTATATGGGTCAATGATTAGTCAACAACTAAAAAATTGCCAGGTACATGTCCCTAATTTAAAAACATATGGGATAAAAAAGGTGAATGAGTGAACAGTTACAAAACAAGCTCTCAGAGGGAGGAGGGGTGTTGTAATCACTCTGAAGGGGCTTGTTTTCCACACCTTGATTCATTCGTCATTCTAGTTATTCCACAGCAATGTCCCAAAAATTAAAAAAACATGGAATAGATGTTTACAACATTTATTTAATTAATTTATTATTTAACCAATGTATTTGCCTACATCATTTTCTAAGTTTCTAGCCACCATGACAAAACAGTTTCACTCTAAATCACACTCCGGGCAGTGTTAAGTGTTAAGCCAAACAACTTACCGTCTGTTTCAAACTGAGTAGTGTCAACTATTAAATTAGTAGCCGTGAACACAAACAAGCTAGCTACCTTAGCTTTATCCATGAATGATTCATTTTCAGTAATAACATTAACATAGTAAAACACATTTAACATATGAGTAAATAGTCACGGGATCATTTCTCTGAACTGTTGTACTACATTTAGATCTAAACTGCTTTGCAAGAATTCATGTCCAGTGATATAATGGAGTATGATGCTTAGATTCTGTCACTGGTCATTATTCAGTGGTCATTATACAGAAATAATGATGCCCCAGTGACCAATAATATTTGATTATTACAAGGCATTGTTGAATATTTGATTCTGATTGGTCAATTACAGCATTCTACAGTCTCTTATTTCTGAATAGCAGACTGCTGCTATGAATAACACACCGTCACTATGGAACTATATTTTTTTTAGTGGAAGCAATAAAATAATTTTAAAACAATAAAATCATTTTAAAGTTCATATTTTGTGTGAAATTATTGATTTCTGTGGTGAGTAGCCGTGTAATAAGCGGGACAATGTACAGTGAGCCTGTCATTGTTGCAAAATAAGCCCTTCACGATGATTTAAGAGCCCTCTGCTTCACCTCGGGGTCCTGCATCACCCTGTCAGGGTTTATTTCGCAAAAATGACCGGCTAGCTGCACATTATCTCTTATGTATTCGATATGCAGTTCCGTTTCTGCTAATAGAACACATCACAGGTTCAGGAACACTCTACCAGTTTTCTTTAGGTCCCCATACTGGGACCAAAATAAAAATACACATATAAAACCTCTTTTAGAAACTTTAACACTGATGACACTTTGTGACGTGTTTACAGGATGTTAACATCGAGTAAACAAATATTTCTTGAGACGCATAATCATTAGATTCCATGATTGTACTGAAAGAATCCTCTGAGAAGAGTGGAGGAAGCCAGCCAGAAAGAAACACAGGAACACAGCTCAGGGAACTAAGACTCCAGGGATGGCTCATTTAAATGTAAAAATGCTCCAGCTAGCTAGAACACACTAGCTGACATCTTAATTGCCAAGCAGTGAACTGGGGCTGAGGTGTCTGTACTGTTTGTGTCAGTTCCTGACTCCCCTATGGAGGTAATACATTATTAATGATCATAACAGTATATTCTAATAATATATTTTCATTTCATGCGAAATCTTAAAATGTTTTGCATGTTCAATAGCCTGAAGAAATTGGGAGGACAAGAGTAAAGCAACAGAGATCACAGGGATGTCACGAAGGTATTCATACAAACTGCACGACTGAACACTAGACAAAATTATCCATAAACTAACTGTTGTCAATGACTCTTAAGTCCCCATATGAGGACAGTGATGGTTTAAGACATACATACAGGGTGAAATCTGTGGGAGCAAAATGAACAGAACTTTTGAATTTATATAAAGAACATGATGGTCTCTTTATAGTCAGTTATTGATGTGTAAACAATAACCATGGAGGTTCGATAAACAGTAGTATAATAACCCAATTCTAATGTTTCATGTCACAGTAAGTGTGTGTGTGTGTGTGTGTCTGTGTGTGTGTGTGTGTGCACGCGCACATGTGCACGCACGTGTATATGTGTGTGCGTGTGTGTGTAGTGGTGTGTGTTTGTGTGTGGGTATGTGTCTACATGTTAGACTGTTATGCTCTATTTCGTCTCCCAGGTTTTAAAGATATTTCTGGCAGGTTCTCTCACAACCTGGATGTGTCTACTTGAGAACCCAGTCACTGCATTAAAGATGGATCCCAGTTTGAGCCAACTGGCACCAAAATCTGACACTTTCAACATGACCATTGTGGAGCAGTATGTCCCAATTAAGGGCTGCTTGTGTGTGTGTGTGTATGTGTGTGTGTATGAGAGAGAGAGAGTGCATGAGTGAGAGTGTGTGTGTGTGTGTGTGTGAAAGAGAGAGGGGTGGGGAGTATGTATGTTTGGGATAGAATGAGGGTGTGTGCGTGTGTGTGTCTGTTTCAGAGAAAGGGTTACGGAAAATAGAACTCTGAAGAAGTCTTATTTAAAGGGGTGTGAGTGTGTCAGCAGCTCTTGTGGAGAGAGCCTGATTCTCCAGATGCCTTTGAGCAAATGACTGATCTCCCATGCCTTCATTTTCATCTCAGACCTTACCCACAATGCCCTGGGTGCTGAGTGCCTGTGCAATTATGCAAACACTATGGCAACCAGCCGCCTTGTCTGCTCGCCTTTTCAATTTAGAAGAGCCAGGCAGGCTTTCTGAGAGGGGGGGATCATCTGACTGACCCCCGGTTTCTGTTCTCCTCTTGGCAGTAGGAGAATTCAGCAGAGAGTCTTTGAGAGTAGGAGAAATGAGGGGAGGGTGAAGACACAGAGGGAGTGAAAGAGAGAAAGAGAGAGAGAGAGAGAGAGAGAGAGAGAGAGAGAGAGAGAAATGTACAATAAAAAATGGAAGGCAGAAACAAAGAGAGAGCAATGACCGTGTCAATAAGAGATAGAAATATCTTCTTGTCAGTCCTCTTCTCCTGTGCTTTCACGACTTTTTTCTCTTCAGCAAACGCCTAATCAATAGTGTTCAAAAGATCATATGCCAAAACCATTTTAATTCTGAGAAGACCAGCAGCAATCAATGAACCAAGCAGAAAAAAACCCGACGAAAAACCCCGCTTCATTCAACAAGAGCTTCTCAGAATTGTGTTCTCTCTCCATCTCTCCATTTCTCCATCTCTCTATCCATCTTTTCCCTTGATGCCACTTTGAACAATCTTGTTTGCCTTTTGGAGCTCTGTGACTGGCCGTCTGCCTGCTGGAAAAGACCGTGCTGAGGTCCTTCAGACCCAGAGGAACGATGCTAACATAGATTTTTGTGAGTCTGTTAAGCAGAAAAACATGGCCAGCACAGCAGGTACATGGATAGCAGGTACATGATGACACTAAGAGACAGAATGACTCACAAGGAGGATTTAGTTCTGTCCAACATCCAACAGATTGCATTCAGATTGTTTTCTGTAATGTTCCTTGTTTGAAAAGCAGCTTGTTCCTCAAAGTATCTACTCAAAAACTAACTTTACATAACTGTGCATAACCTTGTCTTTTTCTCTGGGTTTGAAGGATTAAATAATTTCTGCTCTTTACAAGAGCATTTAAGTCTTAATGTGTCTTGTGGTCATATGTGATGGAGCAGGGCAAAAATAGCTGACAGGAATGTTACTCTTAAATTCATAAAGTCATGTGTGTGCTTCCCAGTTGTAGGAAGATTAAAATGATACAGCACAAGATACCGTCTCAATACAGCAAGTGAAAATCACCCTTAGGCAAACACATACACAGAGAGAGAGAGAGGGAGAGAGAGAGAGATAGAGTGAACGAGAGAACTCCATTATGGAAAAGTACAAATATGTGAAAGTGCACTACTTAGTAAAGTAGCGTTGCGATGTAATACACTGAAACAGTGAGTCTGAGTGACTAGGAGTTAATTACAGAAACAAAAAACCCTGTTAAAAACAACAAACAAACAAAAAAGGAAACATTAATCCAGCCAGGAAAGTGCTGCCAATGCTGCATATCCCTTCCCTGAATACTGTATGTGAAACATCAAAGCACAGCTCTGGGGGAACAGGTTTACAAAGTATAACACAGTGGGCTCGGAAATGCCTTTTGGAAATGAGTTTCAAACAAAACCTTCCCCCTCCCCCCCTCCCTAATTTTTGCTTATGTAGATAAGCTTGTGTGGTTTTACAGTACAGTAGTACAGTTAAGCCGTTGGCAGGAATAGAAAATGGAGCTGCGTTTGAGTTTGTGTGTCATGGCAGTGTCAGAAAATGTCTTATTTCCATTTCAAATCTACACAACTCTGCCAACCCGGTCAGTATTTTCAAATCTACACCAAACTCTGCCAACCCGGTCAGTATTTTCAAATCTACACCACAACTCTGCCAACCATGTCTGTATTTTGTTGCCCTGAATTTGACTTCAGCATAGCCAGGCTGTGATTGTGAGACTGTCTGGACTCATTGAAGTGTCTGTATCTACAACTTTACCAAATCGATCGTAAATTCATCTACAAGCATTTGAACGCTAAATCGTTACTGCGGACAAAACAATGCTATAACAATGTGAGAATGTGTAATTGGACACGAATTATTCTTTATTCGCTACAGCACGCAAGTATTTATGATGTCCTTTTGTTTTGAAAACTGGTAATCCTTCATTTGGTTCACATTGCAAAACCTCGCGTCTGTCTGTATCGTTTTCTCTACTTCCTCTACGTGTAATGCTACGATTTTTACACGGTTACATTTTGGCACACACCCGCTGTGGTAGGCATATTATCCTCTCCCACCCCCCAGTTCTCCTATCTCTCCCCTTCCGCCCCCCGGCTGTGAGCCTTACCGCCGTGGCAGCCAGTTTAGATTACGGGGAAAAAATCTGACGTCAGCCAGTTTCGTTTGGCAAAGTCGTTACTCATTTAGACCGTCATTAAAAACAAACAGTTGTTTGTATCCAAACAGGGCTTAGCGTGCCCGTGTTGCGTGGTGTTGGAGGGAGAAGGCGCGTTTTTGATGTGATAAGACATGGAAGCAGCCAATTAAACGCGGGAAAACGGATTAAGCAGCTGCCACAGAGTTCAGGCACTGTTTCCCTCGGCTTTAAGTGAGAAAACAGGAATTTAATATTCATTCTGTCAAACGCCGTACGGACAGCTTACAGAAAGCGTTGTGGAACCTATATGTTCAAGCTGGATAATTACAGCTGATTATCCCAAAACATCCAAGCTAATGGTTATGTGGATTGTCTACAGATTTACCATCGCTTTCTGATGTTTATCAATGCATCTAAGTTATCGCTCATCGTTTTTAGTTAAAGTGTTACATTTTTCTGTGCTGTCAATACACACTCTTTATTGCAGCAGGTGCCTTCGAAGCTTAAGCTTCCTGCTATATTAGCAGCAAATAATACAAAAATTAAACCCTTCAAAATATTCTCTTTCTCCAGCGCATGAACACATGCTGCTACATAGCCAGTCCTGCTCTTCTCCTGTGGAACTTTCAATGCCTTTGTTTTCACATGATGAAACCCTTTGTACTTTGTCTCTGTTTATTCTCTCTGATCTTGAGTCGTGAGCTTAACTTCAACCCTCAGTGAAAGAAAGTTCTGGAAAATGTCAGAAATGTCAAGACATGAGCTCAGAGAGCAAAGAGGAACCTGTCTTCCTGCATGTTCTGATGTTCTAGAATATATTACAGAACCTAAAAGACAATAGATGGCATCTTGTGTTCAGACACTAATTACAAATGAGCCATCCTCAGCAAATGATTCTTCCCATACAAAAACTGCTCAAGTTCTCCACTATCACCTGTCTCTAATCTTTGGCTTTATTCCCTTTAGTGAATACAAGTGTTGAAGCTAAGCACTCTAGGGATGTTTTGCAGAAGAAATGTCTCAACCATTCATATATAGCCCATCTGTCACAGCTCTATAAGCTTTAGTTCTATCTCTGCAAACTCATCCATATAAACATTCCCATATATAGCTCCATCCACAGCATCTTTTATGATTGGCCCCATACTGCAGAAACCCATCATAATTCTCCCTGTGTCATCTCACTCTACTCTGATGCCTCAGCCTCTCTCTGCTAAGGGGATTGGACTGCCAGTGTGGAGGAATTGTGTGTATGTGTGTGTGTGTGTGTGTGTGAGTGCTGAGACACTGAACTGAACAGACAGCCAAAGGCAGTTTCTGATTCTCTCTCTCTCTCTCTCTCTCTCTCTCTCTCTCTCTCTCTCCCTCTCTCTCTCTCTCTCTCTCTCTCATTCTCTCTCTCATTCTCTCTCACCACTCCCCAACCCCAAACACACACATACAAATCTACTCTAACATCCGTTCCCCTTAGAAACGCCACAGGAAATAGAATCAAATAACGCTGACCTGAGAGAATCGCGATTTGCCACATCAGATTTGCAGGCTGAGAGAATTTGCTCACTGCGTTCTAAACTCTCTCTTGCTCTCTTGATCTCTCTCTCTCTCTCTCGCTCTCTCTTTCTCTCTCTCTTTCTCCCCCACCTTTTCTCTTTCTCTCACTCACTCTGAATAATGGAAACTGTAGAACTATGAATGACTATCTCACATATGATGGACAGTAACATAATCAAACGCAGTTTTGTATTCCAATGTACCGTATGGTTGTCTGCATTAATAATCATTCCAGCATCCCTTAGACTCAGTGTAGTATAGCTTGTTGACTATGATACAGTATCAGTCATACCCACTCAAAATTAATGGTTTCCAAGACAACGTATTGTCTCTAAGCCTACCACTTCTTTTTTTCTTTTTAAGTTTCAGTGCACAATGTTAGATCAGACGCCTGTGGCATAGAGAAGTAACACATTCCTCCAGACTCCCATCCTCCAAATCAGCCCTCCACTTCCCACAGGTACAGATCAGAAGACCAGAGCAGTTCTCTCTCTCTCTCTCTCTCTCTCCGTCTCTGTCGAAACTCCACTTTAAACACCTTAAGCAGGAACATGCAACATCAGTCCTCACCGGACAGAAAAAAGCTCTGTGATTGGGTGTTTGGTGTCAAATCATCAGCTGCAGTTGTAGACTTGGGGAAGTGGGATTATGTGCTCTCTGAGCAACACCTGACAAAAACAGCTCAGTTAAGAGCCCAGATCCTGATGCATTCCCAGGTCCCGGCAGATCAGGGTTCCTCCTGCTATCAGAACATGCATTATGAAGACTTCAAAATCATATGCAGGGTCTGTTAATGATGGCTGTAAGTATCTTTAGTCAAGTATCTCTCAAAGTCTCTCTGAGTAACTAGTCACAAAACAGATTTTGATGTTCCAGATACCAGTCAGCACACTGTAGTGGAAGACTGTTGAGTGTTACATAACAAAGAAGTGTGGTTAAGCTAATCCTGGGGTGATTAAATTAACCTGGGCGATGCGTACATTTCAAATGCCTAAAGACATGTCATTAAACCTGTACTGAATGTGAGCAGTTGGCAAAATATGAAAATGTAGTTCTCATTCCAAGCAAGGGAAGACACCATGATCTTTTCACTGGCTGGCTGCCAACAACAGGGTTTTGCTGTCTCACTGTTTAAACTCTTAGCAGTGACGATTTGCGAGCCTGGCTCCTCCTAAGTGTGTTTCCAGACTAAATTTGGTTTTCTCAACAGAAAGCATGGGGATGTTTTCTTTCGGCTACCTATCCAACAACACCAACAACACAGAAGACCACTACGAGCAACAGAGAGACATGAAACCAAAGCAACGTGATCAAGAACAGGGGCTTGTTAGAGACATTTTAGCTGCTCTGTCACTGATACATTGCAATGGTTCCTGTTACTGACACCATGCCCATGCCACACACTGAAGTACTGACGGACAGACGTTAATATTCAACATGCTTTTGGTGGGAACATGTCAGTATTTGACATTATCAAAAGTGATTGCCCACTACAAGCCACTATCTCTCTCTAATGGTTTCTCATTTTGATTTTCAACACAATCTCACAGATGATATTTCATCAAAAATTGGTACAAATTTGTGTGAAAATGTTACTTATGGTATGGTGATGACATTTCTTGTGAGTTAAGGTAAGGTGACAGAAAATAAACTCTGTTCATCTGTTTGCAGTCTTCAATCTTTGCTGATGTATCACTTATTTGCAGACAAATATGCAAATCTTGAATATTACACAAGTCATGGAATAGCGTTTGTACTTTCTTTTGGTAACTCAGTGGCTTTGTTTTGTTGGTCAAATGTTATTTCCAGTTTACTGTTAACTGGGGCATGGGGTCTTATGTAAGTGTCTGATAGTCCAGGAAAACGAAATCAGAGAATCTAAATCCAAACAGTCAGGGCAGTCCTCTGAATAATACCACACAGGTCAGAAGGCTCCCTCTCTCTGTTCTCCCTCTCTCTGTACTCCCTCTCTCTGTTCTCCCTCTCTCTGTACTCCCTCTCTCTGTTCTCCCTCTCTCTGTACTCCCTCTCTCTGTTCTCCCTCTCTCTGTTCTCCCTCTCTCTGTACTCCCTCTCTCTGTTCTCCCTCTCTCTGTACTCCCTCTCTCTGCACTCCCTCTCTCTGTTCTCCCTCTCTCTGTACTCCCTCTCTCTGTACTCCCTCTCTCTGCACTCCCTCTCTCTGTTCTCCCTCTCTCTGTACTCCCTCTCTCTGTACTACCTCTCTCTGTTCTCCCTCTCTCTGTACTCCCTCTCTCTGTTCTCCCTCTCTCTGTACTCCCTTTCTCTGTACTCCCTCTCTCTGTTCTCCCTCTCTCTGTACTCCCTCTCTCTGCACTCCCTCTCTCTGTTCTCCCTCTCTCTGTTCTCCCTCTCTCTGTTCTCCCTCTCTCTGTACTCCCTCTCTCTGCACTCCCTCTCTCTGTTCTCCCTCTCTCTGTACTACCTCTCTCTGTTCTCCCTCTCTCTGTTCTCCCTCTCTCTGTACTCCCTCTCTCTGTTCTCTCTCTCTCTGTTCTCCCTCTCTCTGTTCTCCCTCTCTCTGTAGTCCCTCTCTCTGCACTCCCTCTCTCTGTTCTCCCTCTCTCTGTTCTCCCTCTCTCTGTTCTCCCTCTCTCTGTACTCCTTCTCCGTGTACTACCTCTTTTTGTTCTCCCTCTCTCTGTTCTCCCTCTCTCTATGCATAATCTCTCTCTGCTCCTTCTCTCTGTGCACAATCTCTCTGTGCTCCCTCTCTCTCTACTCCCTCTCTCTCTGCTCCCTCTCTCTGCACCCCCTCTCTCTGTACTCCCTCTCTCTCTGCTCCCTCTCTCTCTACTCCCTCTCTCTCTGCTCCCTCTCTCTGTACTCCCTCTCTCTGTACTCCCTTTCTCTGTACTCCATCTCTCTCTGTACTCCCTCTCTCTCTGCTCCCTCTCTCTGTACTCCCTCTCTCTACACTCCCTCTCTCTCTGCTCCCTCTCTCTCTGCTCCCTCTCTCTCTACTCCCTCTCTCTCTACTCCCTCTCTCTCTGCTCCATCTCTCTCTGCTCCCTCTCTCTCTACTCCCTCTCTCTGCACTCCCTCTCTCTCTACTCCTTCTCTCTCTGCTCCCTCTCTCTGTGCTCCCTCTCTCTCTACTCCCTCTCTCTCTGCTCCCTCTCTCTGTACTCCCTCTCTCTCTGTACTCGCTCTCTCTCTGCTCCCTCTCTCTCTACTCCCTCTCTCTGTACTCCCGCTCTCTCTGCTCCCTCTCTCTGTACTCACTCTCTCTGTGCTCCCTCTCTCTCTACTCCCTCTCTCTCTGCTCCCTCTCTCTGTACTCCATCTCTCTGTACTCCCTCTCTCTGCTCCCTCTCTCTGTGCTCCCTCTCTCTCTACTCCCTCTCTCTGTGCTCCCTCCCACTGTGACCTGGGCTGGCTCAGGGATTTGTTTAACAAATATCACCAATAAAAATGCCTCCTTGGGAACAAAAGATTTACAATGGAAATGATGGGACATTAAAGGCAGAGAAAGAAAGAGAGTGGGAGAGAGAGAAAGCGAGAGAGGGAGAGAGAGAGAGAGAGAGAGAGAGAGAAAGAGAGAAAGAGAGAGAGAGAAAGAAAACAAGAAAATTCTCGCATTTTGAATACAAAACACTTCTTTATAATGCTAAACATACTCTCCCCACATTCACACTCATGCTAATTTGAACATCCTCGGCAGGAGAAGTAATTCCACTTTGAAGCGTGAGAGCGTTTGATTTATGTTGTTAATGCTGGTAGAGACAGAGCCTACTGGCCTTCTAGACAGAGGGATGAGAACTCTTTGAAACAGTAGCACTACAAGTCTGAGTCTCGTTTAAAGGGGCCCAGTTGTATAAAAAGGTCTGTTGACTTTAAGTTCTGCGTGTATCCTTCTCAGAGACATAGAAAGACCTTAAAAACAATGCCTCAGTAAGTCCACAACACCACAAATATAGTCAATTCTTTGGATCAAGCTAGTCGTGAAAGGTCTCAATTGTGCTCTTGCATATTAATTATGTATATTCATTATGTATATTCATATTTTACTTTGTAATTTACATAAACTGATGCACTGAAATCCCAATTAAATTTCACGTGAAAATAAATCCAGGATTTGAACATTCACATGCAATGTTGTAGATACACAAATGCCCCATAATTCAACTGTTAATATGCGTGCACACACACACATGCACACACACACACGCAGTCATTAAGATTCACACACATTCGTTCTGGCACCACATAGGCTCTGAGATGAAGGAAAGTTGGTTGTACCTGAAACTCAATCCCATAGTTCTCCCTGCAGAAGTCTCGGAGTTTGGGATAGACGTGTTCCTTCAATGCGTTTCTCTCTGCCTCTGTGTCTGCAAACCCAGAGAACACAGAAAGAGCACAGAACATGCTGAGTTGGATGAAAACCATAATGGACACACTTTGACCAAACTTTATTCTCTTCAACCTAACCTTTTCTTCTCCTCTATCCATGACCACTCCTGGGAGTATATACATTTGAAATAATTGTATGACTGGCCACATCCAAATATTTTTCAATGCTCCCTTTCCCTGTGTCCTTGGTCGCTTGACCACTCATCTGACTTGACCAGTCATGAGAGAGGCTCCATATAG
>NC_044501.1:26280489-26282989 GCF_902362185.1 Chanos chanos | reverse complement strand
AGACTGGTTCAAACCATTTTATTCTAAAAGCAACACATATCAGTGACCATAGAGGACTGCAAGCCCCAGTCCTTAGGCCATCGAGAGATATAGGCAGCTTTACTATAGTGTCTGTGTTGTTGTATGGTTTTCCTAAAACTCTGAATTTAACCGCATTTCATCCACAGCTGCCTGTAACAGCTGGCGTGGCGGGGCTTGGCACATGTTGAGCGCAAATGACTGAACACCACAGTTCGCCTCCAATGTGAAATGTCTGGATATGATTGTAGATAAGAATTTGGGTCCAAATCAAACATCTCACCAGGTGTATGCGTATTAAGTTTGCCTGTAAATGTGTGAGTATGTGTGTATGTGTGTATGTGTGTGTGTGTGTGTGTGTGTGTGTGTGATTGAGAGACTTGTCTCTTTGTCTGTTGGTCATGTATAAACTGCACCCTCTAGTGCTTAAGGAGGACAATCATTGCACCAGTGTTGCAGAGTTAACATCCTCACTTTGTTTACCCTCTCTCTCTCTCTCTCTCTCTCTCTCTCTCTCTGAGTGAGGAGAATACATACACCATATTTGTTCTACAATGCCACTGTGACATCTATCTTTTTAGGTCAAAATAGACACATTCTCTCTGTTAACAACTATGGCCATAATATCTCCTGTTTATAATATCACATCCAGTTCCAGCTTGAAGCTGAAGCTCCAACTTTCCCTTAAGCCCTCTGTCCACAGTTTGACAGATATCAGAAACATCAGGGATCAAAAGCACCACTTTAGTTTGCCTGTGTTCTTCTGAATGGTTTTGCTGTACAGTACTGTACACCGTGCAGCCCAAATGTCACTGTGGATATTTAAATGTAATCCAGGGTTCCTCGTTTGTGGCAGACTTTTTTCTACAAACCTTGTCTTAGGACCTATTTCAAAAGGTAAAGTTACGCCTCTGGCAGATTTAAAAGTAATGTAGCACACACACTTAAAGGTTCAGATGAGAAATGCAAAACCAATTCACACATGCACACAGATACTACTACTTGTTCACTGAATCTGTCATAGAGCTTCTGCTGACCAGCTTAAGGTGCACTTAAACAAGGAGAACATGGATTTTGCTTGTGTGTGTGTGTGTTAGGGTGTGTGTGTGTGTGTGTGTGTGTGTGCATGTGCACATGTGCATGTGTGTGTGTGTATATTTTATTTTTTTCCTAGACTGCAAATAAATTATCTGTGTCTCCCAGTGTGCATCCAACTCTTTGAGAGACCTGTTCTTTTTCTATGCTGCCCTGAGTAATATTCTTATTAAGAGTTTGGTTTGGTGATAATGCTCCCTCAAGTGAGGGTGTGATCTCTCTCTCTCTCTCTCTCTCTCTCTCTCTCTCTCTCTCTCTCTCACCCTCTTCCTCCCCAGGCTTGTTTACTCCCAAATTTAGAAGTCCTATTTTTAAGCTCCTTCCTCCCCCAAAGCACGTATTCATACTCTTGACTGAGAGTGTAGATGTTTTCCTCTCGCGACCTCGCAGGCTCGCGTGCCACCCGCGACATTCACTGATCCATCGAGTTTCGCTTTTAAGCATCACTGTTTCTCAGCGTGTATGTGATATGTAATGCCATTAAATTTCACCTCGTAACTCTGATCGCTCGAAAGACATTTTTGTGTAAAGGATTACAGTATGTATTCGAATGTATCTTAAAATCTATGACCTAAATACGACCCTTCAAATGACATTTATTGCGATTTAAATGTTGGCTAATTTAGAAACAATCCGCCTTATCTCTGTACGATATTGTTTCGTGTCATAACTGTGCAGCTTCATTCAAACTGCGAAGCAGGACAGGCGAATCCGCTGACCCCTGTCATAATTCGTTCTCTTCAAAGCGTCCCTGACACATGGCCGTGCAGCCCGCGATGGGCGACTGTTCTCATCATATCTTAGAGCCGTTAAGGTAAAATAGCGAGGTAAAACAGTGCACGTTTGAATTTCGGAGGTGATTTCTTGACAATGACAACGCGCGTTTTACTTCACAAGCACCGCGTGTGTGAATGTACAGGTCTAGCACACGCTCCTTAACAGGTGTCGGTTCCGCTCACTGTAACTCGCTGACATTGGGCTTCTCAAGCGTAGTGACTCACTAAGTCAAGAACTTTCTACTCTCTCTCTCTCTCTCTCACACACACACACACACACACACACACACACACACAGTCTTTTCTCGTGAGTCATCCGGGGACCCGCATTCGTTCGTCCCCCAGCGCGCTCTCTTACCGTCGGGGTTGGCACAGATGAAGACTCGAACGCTCCTGCCCGTGGGGACGTGAAGCGGTGGGAGCGCGAGGATGTTGCCGCTGATGGCCGCCCTGCGCAGGGCGGATTCCCTGGGACATGGCTGTCTGCTGCCCACTCCGGACGGCCACATGGGTGGCGATTTCCAGCGCAACTAGAAATGAAGAGAAAACACGAAACGCGATCATCTATTTGTCTTACCCAGGGCAGACAAGCGTGTAGGCAATGCATTCAA
>NC_044501.1:26260489-26275489 GCF_902362185.1 Chanos chanos | reverse complement strand
TCTTTTATTCATAAAGCACTATCAGCCCCCCCCCACCCCCCCCCCCCCCACCCCACACACACACACACAGTATGTGTTTGTGTGTGAACGAGAGAGAGAGAGAGAGAGAGAGAGAGAGAGAGAGAGAGAGAGAGAGAGAAGAGGAGGCACACATACAATAGGGGAATCTTGTTCATGCATATTAATAAGAAATCTGAATGTGAAAGTCTCAGGGGAAGCTATTATGCAATAGCAGTAAAATACGAGTAGCTCAAATCTGTGTGGTTTTCCAAGCCCTGTCAGTTTAGTAGACACAGCGTTGTGTTAAGCATTTTGTGGTGTGTTTACCATTTAAAGAACAGTCTTTCAAACAGAGTGCTTCTCTTCTGCACACTGGGTTTCATTCATCTAAAACCAGTCATCAGCAGTAATGATGGGTCCGGTCCCACACAAACAGAATCTTTCACAGACAGCACCTTCAATAGTATCTCCTCTTCTCTAGTTTTCTAATTCTCTCTCTCTCTCTCTCTCTCTCTCTCTCTCACACACACACATACACACGCGCACACACACACATTTTCTCCTACTTTCTCACTTTTCATCTTTGGCTCATTTTTCCCTGTCTCTTCCATGCACTCTGACTATAAAACGTTCTGAAATGTTAAAGACAATCTTTAAAGGTTTGGAGTTTAAAGGTTATGCAACGTCAACCTTCTTCCTCCAGGGATTCTCAGACAATCATCCTTCAGTCAGTTCCTTAAAGTTCAATAAAACATCATATATATATATATATATATATATATATATATATATATATATATATATATATATATATATATAAATATATATATTCATACAGAAAAGAAAGAGTAAGTCAAATCTCTGTACCTCAGATTTCCAAATAAGCTCAATTGAGCGCCCCCCCCCCCCCCAAAAAAAAGACTTAATCACTCCTGTCTGTCTTAATGGATTGGTAGTTTTGTATTCTCCTTAATATAACAATTCTATATTTTTGTGTGAATCTGGGGATATTGTTTGGGCAATTCAAATGATATTAATATAGCAAATATCTGTCATAAGGTCTAACTCTACGGAGGCATTGTCAAACCATGGGGCTTGACTGTCAGAGACAGCCTTGGATAAAGAGGGAAAAATGCCTCAGTGGAAATTACATTCATTCTGCCAGAGAATTTGAACAAATGAATTATTTGTGAAGGCAGATATGTCCCAAAACACTACAGAGAACTAAAACTACAACAGACACAACAACAGAACAACAGAGTCTGGCACAGAGACCCGTGTTCCTAATGATTCATCGGAGGACATGAGAACACACGTTTATCTGCTGGACAGTAAGAACATGTCATGTCCGTATACCCAGGGGCAAAGGAGGCATGCTATCCATTTTGTTTGTTTTTTCTGTGGAAGAGTGAGGCTGTTGCATTATGGGAAATAAGACATCTTCTTGATCTAAGGGCAGCTGCAGTAATCAGTGAGGGAACTCTCTCTCTGATGAACCAACCTGTTATGCATAATTTATGCTAGGAGCTGACTGTTGTCATGTGACCACATTTTCGTGCGAATGACACAAAGCGAAAACAGTTATTCACACCCAGCCTCAGATATGTTCCCATTCTTACCTCCTTCGTTTCCATCCACAATAAAACTTTAGATATGAGAATGGCTCTAGTGTTGCTTTTCTTTTTTTTTTTTCAAGTCAAAATTGTGAGACACTGGAATGAATACAGTGTGTACTGAGCGCTATACAAAATTTCCCAAACAACAAACAGCAGGAGCCATAAACAAATAACACCACTTTTCCTGCCCACTGCCTGCGTCAGTCCCCCCAAAAACATAAACATCACTGTAATATGTCCAAGACGCTTGTGCAAAACCTTGACTTGATATTGACACTTTGTCAGAGGGAAGAGAGAAGAAAACATAATCTATGCTGTGGAAAAGAGACATGCCGATATCCAAACCTGTTTCATATGTAGGTGTTATGAAAATATACAGAGACGAAGAAAACAAAAAGGTTTTCTGAGCAGGAGATTGTTGTCATCTCATTTGCCTGTCTCTTAACTTTCATCACAGTGAAGAGATCTGAAACCAGAGATAGAGCAGCACATACACCACACATGTGACTGAACTGAATGGGATAGAGTGCCTTTACAGTGATTTATCAACACGTACTGAAACCCTGTCTGAGAGAGAGATACAGACAAAGGGACACAGAGAAACAGATAGACATAGACAGACAGAGGGAGAGGGAAATACACAGTGACACAGAGGGAGACAGAGAGAGACAGAGAGAGAGACAGGTAGAGGCACAGAGACATAGAGAGAGAGATGTGTAGAGGGACACAGAGAAACAGAGAGAGAGAGAGAGAGAGAGAGAGACACAGAGAGAGAGAGAGACAAAGACAAAGTGAAAAAGAGAGAGAGGAGGCCGAGAGGATTACAGTGTGTGTGTGAGGTGCAGTGGCACTCAGGACATGTAATGTCTTTCCCCCTGTGAAGAGTCATGGAGACGTGTTCGGTCTTACTCCCTATGTTGTTTTAGCTCCTCTCAAAACACAAGCCATTTGTCTTAAAAACAGCAGTTCACACGTCAAACTAAACTCTTTACTCACTGCATTCCAATTCACTGTTTAAACGCTACCAATTAAATTAGATTACAGTGTAAAATGGCTTTCTCTCTGCTGTATTTTCTTTTCATTTTTTTACACAGTAAAATTTGATTTTCTTCTGGTGAAAACATGGACATATGCCCATTGACGGACACATTTGTGCAGTAATATGCTTAACTGCTCTCTCAGCACTCTTTATTCACTGCCCATATGCTCCCACTGACAGAATCAACGCAACGATGAAGACTTCAGTATCTGTGTGTGTGTGTGTGTGTGTGTGAGGGAGTGGGGGGATGTATGTGTAGCTGTGTGTGTGTGCATGTGTGTGTGTGGGTGTGTGGACCAAATTGCTTGGATACATCTGCTGCTGGATGAGAGTTGGGCAAGCGAGTTGTCCCTTTTGTGGGAACACAAGCTGACAGCTGCAGCGTGTCACTTCCTGTACCTGACAGACAATATTCATAGACCTAAAAAAATGAACCTTCCAGTGAGTTTGACATTCAACTACTAAAGCATCACTCTGTCTATGATTTGTTTAGCTCTGTAACCATGCCCTCCTTGCATTCTATCCGTGCTCTCCAAATGATTCTTTCTTTATTTTGCTGCGCAAAACCGTCATCTCCAAGCAACGCTCTGATTCACTAATATGTCATCAAATTGTTGTTGAGTCAAAAGGCACTTAAATTTCCTTTTTAATCCTCTTACCTTTTGAAATCAATCTAACTGACTGAAACCACAAGAGGATAATCTTCTTACCACAAAATAATATTTGACACAACTTACATTTTTGTGTTTTTTTTCTGAAGATGTGTCACCAGGTGGCTTGATATTTCCATGGTAACAGGAGCATATTCATGATTTCAAATCACCCATGTCCCTATATGTTACATATGTTAATGCTATATATATGTGTGTGTGTGTGTGTATACATACATACATACATACATACATACATACATACATACATACATACATACATACATACATATATATATATATATATATATATATATATATATATATATATATATGTGTGTGTGTGTGTGTGTGTGTGTGTGTGTGTGTGTGTGTATATATATATATATATATATATATATATATATATATATATATATATATATATATATATATATTAATTTTTGTATTTCAAACAAATAGGCTTGAATGAGGATTAACAGAGAAGAGGCAATGCATTTTACTGTTGGAAAGTGAGAGTGAGTCCTGAATCCTGCCTCTCAGCCCATGGCCTCATGTCATTGGCCCAAATGTCCATCACCTGTCACTCCAGCTCAAACCAAACAGCACTGTGCAGAGGTGACCACTATCCAGAGAGATAACAAGCAGGATGACAATGAAACAGACAGAGAGAGAGAGAGAGAGAGAGAGAGACATCAGAAAGAAAATGGATTGTCTTTGATGTTTCAGCACTTCAAAGAATCCCGCCTTCAAGGCTTCTGTTCCCATACTTTAATGCTCATGCGACAATGATTTCTCTCTCTCTCTCTCTCTCTCTCTCTCTCTCTCTCTCTCTCTCTCTCTCTCTCTCTCTCTCTCTGCCTCAAGGTGTGTTAGAAACATCTGTGAAGAGCGTGTTTCCCCGTGCTGGCCCCAGGAGATTCGGCGAGGTTTTTCCACGCGCATAGGCCTGTCTGAAAACGTCCGACTGTTTTACTTTTCTCTTCTATTTGATGCTGTCTTTAATCCTCGCTTTTCATTTCAGCATGTTACGTGCCTGGGCGGACAACCCGTGGGAACTTCTAGTAACATGCAAAACAACATAAAAGTGGCTGCCCTCTAGTAACAAACAAAACAACAAAAAGAGACATAAAAAAACTTCCTAAAACCTTCTTATATTTCCCTGTATACTCCACATACCTCTTCATATAGCCTTTCTACTATGTTCCCTATAGTTCTTTATGTCATTATGCCAGTCACAGAAAATGAAATGGTTTGTCAAGGACATAGATGAGCTGATGTGAAAAATAAAAACCCTGCCAGCTGATCTCCACAGTGGAGGAGATGCTGTTTCGTCATGAAGGATGTGGTAATTAAAGAAAATAAGAAGAAGATTAACTGTATTGCTTTACTTAGATTCCTGGTGAATGTAAGTAGTTTTGGGGGGGCGTGAAAACCCCTCTAATATCTGAGGTTTTATTCCATTTGCGTCTGTAAGAACCTGGACTACGTCTGGAAGGTGATGGCTGACAGTCATGAGTAAGGATGCTTCAGAGGCTGATGAAACAGTGGAGGGTCACTGTGAAAGTTAGCACACAGTACAAAATCACAGAGAGAGAGAGAGAGAGAGAGAGAGAGAGAGAGAGAGATAGTCATGTTGGGCATGAGAATACACTCCAGCCATCCAGTAAATGTCAGCTGAAAGTCACCACTCCATTCAAAAAAAGACAAAGACGCGTTAGAGGACGTTTGAAGGTCATAGCAGCTGCTGCATTGCAAAAGGCATGTTGAAGCATTGGTGCGTTTAGATAAAGCTGTGGCATTTTATCACATTTGGAATTTTCAGCTTACACTCTAATGTGTAGTGTAGCAATACACTAAAGCATCACAGAATTCACTGAGAAAAGGAAAAATATGTTCTGTTTGCAATTCTTGTGGAAAAATGTTTGTTGGAAGGTTTTTCTGTCGTGAGAGTAGATGTGTTTGGTGGCTCAGTTGCCACCACTGCTGAAGTTTTCAAACATGTTCCACGGTCGGAGTCTCTGTGGACTGTCATGGCTTACCCCAGGCAGTCTGAGCTCTGAGTCACACTAACACAGTCTAAAAACATCCCTCTGATTGACAGCCCCGTGGGAAAGAAAAAAAAAAAAGGACTCTGAGGCCCATGGCGAATGTAGCAGCGAGATGTTTGTGAACATACAGATGTTTGTATAAGACAACTGTTTGTCAGGCTGTTACGATTTTAAGAATCACACACACACACACACACACACACACACACACACACAGAAAACTAACTGAAGAAGACACATGAAACAAGATTAGTCGTAATTTCAACAATGAGTAATGTATAATCTAGGATTAATTCCAACTCAAGAGCAAAAGAGGGATTCCCTCTCAGATTAAATTCACTAGTTCAGGTAAGAAATTTTAAAATCCAATCAGGGCTGAACAAGGTCCCAGTAAACCCAAACATTTCTTTTTGACTTTTCAGTTCAAGACTTTTTCAAGGACTTTTCTTCTGGAAGATTTTTTTAGGACTTTCTTTTTCCTTTGGTTTGGAGTCTAGGATTATGGAGTGAGAGTTGTTATTTGAGACATTAGGGGAAATAGCAGTGAATGTGATAAGAGTCCAATCATAATGATTTAAAGTCACGGCATAAAGTTCGGCAGATAAGTCTGTTCTTATACAGAGTACATATGCACATGTCACATAGCTTCTCCTTAAGGCTCCCGACAGACCTGACTGCTTTGGTAAGATCAGGAGACAGGTGTGATGGGTAAGATCAGGAGACAGGTGTGATGGGTAAGATCAGGAGACAGGTGTGATGGGTCAGGAGACAGGTGTGATGGATCAGGAGACAGGTGTGATGGATCAGGAGACAGGTGTGATGGGTCAGGAGACAGGTGTGATGGGTCAGAAGACAGGGGTGATGGGTAAGATCAGGAGACAGGGGTGATGGATCAGGAGACAGGGGTGATGGATCAGGAGACAGGTGTGATGCATCAGGAGAGGTGTGATGGATCAGGAGACAGGGGTGATGGGTCAGGAGACAGGTGTGATGGATCAGGAGACAGGTGTGATGGGTCAGGAGACAGGTGTGATGGGTCAGAAGACAGGGGTGATGGGTAAGATCAGGAGACAGGGGTGATGGATCAGGAGACAGAGGTGATGGGTCAGGAGACAGGTGTGATGGGTCAGGAGACAGGTGTGATGGGTCAGGAGACAGGTGTGATGGGTCAGGAGACAGGTGTGATGGATCAGGAGACAGGGGTGATGGGTCAGGAGACAGGTGTGATGGGTAAGATCAGGAGACAGGGGTGATGGGTCAGGAGACAGGGGTGATGGGTCAGGAGACAGGTGTGATGGGTCAGGAGACAGGTGTGATGGGTAATCGAGGAGATCTGAGGAAGTAGAAGATCCTGTAGAAATAATGAATGTGGACGAGGCTTGGGTGCTGATGGGACATTAGAGAAAAATAAACAAACAAACAAAAACAAATGAACAACAACAACAACAACAACAAAAAATCCAAAACCAAAAAACCCATGACAATCACTCTGCAAGGTCATAGATATTTATTTCGTCTGCTTAGACACAAAAAGCAGCAGCTCTCAAAAACTGATTCTGGGAATTTTCAGGCTGATAAAATGATTGACTGAAATGTGTTACAGCCTTTTAGAACAGCGAATCATCTCTCTTTTTTTCCCCCTTTTTTGTTGAAAACTGCTAGAATGGTTCACATCCACCACAAAAGTCTGATAAGCAAAACCAGACATGCATCAAGAGAGATCTGCAGACATCCTGAAACTCAATTTCTTTGACTGTTAACGACAGAGTCAAAAACACAGATACGTAAAACTTATGCTCCAGCTCCAAGTTGTTCTCTGGAGTCACTACTGTCAGCATCCATCTTTACAATGTAGCTCTTCTGTGTCGACTTGCCTTAAGGCATTTTTTAATTCTGATGTCATATCCACTTTTACATTTTCTGACATCATCCTGGTATTGGCCAATCAGAGAGGACAGTAAAGAAGCTCAGTAAGTAATGATGGAAACAACCCTCCAGATGATTGTTTTATTAATTATATTAGTGTTCTGCTCATTTTAATACAGCGTTAGTGCAGCGTTTAATTAGTAACATTTGCAGAATGTAAAATCATGTTTTTCTCCTGTTAAACAAATTGGAAAAAGCTTGCTGCTACGGGAAATAAAGTACAAAACTGTAAAGCGTTACCAACAGTAATGACTAATAATGACAGTGCTTTGCTGTGTCAGTTTGTGAGTGAACTGGAAAGTGTTTACTCTCCATACAGCAGCTCCACTTCCCTTAAAAGGATAGAAATGGATTACGATGTAGTCATTTCCCCATAGGAACAGGAGGAATTTCAGTTTGATGGAAAATGTGACAGAGAGGGTGAGTTCTATAATTACCCACACATGTACACATTTACACACACACACATTAGACACACACACAGAATCTCGCAGGAATGGGAATTAAGTGGATCATTTTTAACACTATAGATGAGAGAGTAAGGGTGACTCCATCTGTGTGTGTGTGTGTGTGTGTGTGTGTGTGTGTGTGTGTGTGTGCGCGCATGAGAGCGCATGCGTGTGTGAATTTTCTTTCGCCCCATGGCAGAGGGATGGCCATCTAAAACTCTATTACTATTAAACAGAAGAGACTGGAGAACAACAGCCTGATCTAACACACACACACACACACACACACACACGAAGTACCATCTGCTCCAGTTTACTCAGCGCCGTTCGCCAGTTACATCTTGTGTTGTGAGAAGTTGTTACTTTTTCATGAAGTGTGTAGTTTGCCCCAGTGAGACCTTCCTAAAGCCTCAGAGAAAACAGTCATCGAGTACCTACACAGTCAGTGCTGCTCTCTCATTCCCCAGGTCTCAGATTCTGATTACCATAGCAATTGCCTTTCATCTTCAAACATGGTAGTGCTTGAAAGACTAAAAGCAAACTTTAACACTTGGAAAAACTAAAAAACTTTGATCCAAAACTGTTAGAACTGTATTGCATTTTGGGCTAGCTGGTGTTCAAGGCCTGGCAGTGTTAGGACGCTGAGTAGGACAAGTTTCAGTTGTGGAAATTCTGTGGGCAAGTTTCCTGTTTTCCGGATGTGAAAATGAAGGAGTAGAAGCTGAGAGTTTGGTGTAATTGTATTTTAGGTTAGTGATTGTCCAATCAGCAGTCATTGTCTTTCTTTGTCAAGCAACTCCTTCAGTTTAGTGAGACTGACAGCTTCGCCAGCATTCTGACTTGTCGCAGATAGATCAAAATGGACCACTCCTGTTCCATGACAGAATTAAATATAGTCTGTGTAGTAATTAATAAATTAACTAAATGTATCTCAGTTTGGAGGTGCCATTGCATTTTCATATTTGGTAATAATCACAGCTCTACTGGCTGAATAAAGCTGTTGCATATAAGGTTGCTAAGGCGGCTGGGTTTGCTACTGATGGCTTGTGAAATAATGATGGAAAATGAGGAGTGGACAATTGGTTTGTCACTAGTTTTCAGTCATTCCTAGGCACAGCTTCTTTCAACAAACTCCCCCCAAAAAACACATTACTGTCACAGCAGTGTGGGAAGCAGTAAAGTGTGTTATGACCTGTTATAACCCATAATATCTGTTATAAGAGCGCATATCATTCAGAACTCTTGGAGGACCACCCTAATTTTCATTTTTGTTCACCAGGGAGAGTGAAAAGTAATTTTGTCGAGTGTCTGTGGCAGACTTGGTTTCCATAGCAGAACATTACTGCCATAAACAGGCAGTGGTCACATGCATTTGCTCAGTGTTACATTTCTTTGTTGCTCAATAACCATGTCATCAACAGTATCCTCTGTAAAACATAATCACAGTGAGACATAGCTAATTCAGTGAGTATTTAACTTAGTGTTGTCATGTCATGTGATGCCAGTGCACTAAAAAGGCCTCATGGTTATTTTAGCATTGTAATATTAATTGAATGACCTTATTTCAAACCTTTTTGTGTTTTTCTGCATGCGTATCTGGATGCATTTACACTTCTCCCAGCTGCTTCTGACAGACTGTTAACAGATGCTTTTCAGAAATAACCTGAATAATATAAATTAATTCAACTCGCTTTCTATCTATCTATCTATCTATCTATCTATCTATCTATCTATCTATCTATCTATCTATCTATCTATCTATCTATCTATCTATCTATCTATCTATCTATCTATCTATCTATCTATTTTCATTAAAAACATGCTATTTGTTCGGTCAAGAACTAGTGACATATTCCATACCCAGTGATGATATTTATGGTGGCTGATCTGTGAATGCTGGTTATTCATGGAGCATGTCTCAGCTTAATGCATGCAGACCTTCCTTTGCTCTTCTGTTGAGAAATACCAATTGTGTCTTCCAGCACAGCTTGGATAAGAAGTGGTAATTCATGTAAACTGAATCAAAATGTTGCTACCCTTCACTGGCATACTGAGGAGTAGCAGAACCTGACCTAACACTGGAAACTACAGCGTAGATCCCATGTTGTACAAGTTATGGGAACAAGAGGAGGGTAGAAAAATGAAAACTAATAAAACCATTTACACCACTAAACATATTTATAAAATTCTGAATTACATATTTATAGATTATTTTTGTTTATATACTTCAAACAGAATGAGTGAAACACACACACACACGCGCGCGCGCGCGTGCACACACATGCACATACACACACACACACACACACACACACACACACACACATGCACACACACACACACACACAACGCCATACACACATGCTCACACATACAGATTTTTGGCTCTCTAGCTGTGTGCCTTTGAAGTGACAGTGTTGTTATTTTTGCAGAGGAGATGAGAGATGGAGCTGTGTTTACAGGGCTGTTTTACACAGAGATGTTTGTAAAAGCCAGAGCAGAGCTGAGCCCAGAGACCAAAGCAAAGGCTTTCCACTCTGATTTTCTGTTAGGAAAGGCATATCATCGCTGTGTCCATGTGATGCTGAAATATTCCTTTTTCTCTTTGTAATTTCAGTCAATCAAAGCAGAGGGACAATGCGGTCTGATCCGCCTAATCACACACACACACACACACACACACACACACACACACACACACACATTTGCAATTACATACACACAGTCAATCAGAAGAGAACAACAGAGGATGGGCCAGCTAATGAGATCCCACAGGACAATGTTAGCCTGGAGAACTGACAGGGCTCTCTCTCTCTCTTTTCTCTCTCTCTCTGTCTCTTCTCTCTCAGTTTCTCTTTTCTCTCCCCCTCGCTCTCTCTCGCTTTCTTACAAACATGCGTCAACGCGAGCACACACATGGACACAAAGACAAAGACACAGACACACACACACACACACACACACACACACACACACACACATCCAGCATGATTTGATTAACAATTAGTCATGTTTAACAATACAGTGGTGAATGTTCATAAACTAATTAATCTTCCTTTACTATGCCTCACCTCTCGCTCATTGGCAATTAAAATGAAATTATTTAATTGCCATAATTTGAAGAGGTAACACATACAGTAAATTCTGCCTTCTGATCGCATTATGAGTCTTGTGATGTGGCGCTTTTATCCAAACTTCTCCGCCTTTTATTTGCAATTATCATTTTCATATTTTCAATGCCTCTCCTCTCTCTTCCTCTGGAGGACAGCTCCCTGTCAGATCTAGAGAGAGAAAGGAAGTAAGAATTTCTGTGTGTGTGTATGTGTGTGTGTGTATGTGTGTGTGTGTGTGTGTGTGTGTGTGTTTGTTTGTGTGTGTGTGAGTGAATGTGTGTGTGTGTCCATATGCATGTTTAAGAAGAAATGCATGTGAGAACTAACTAACCCATGTGAGAACTAACCAAACACCAGTACATCTGTAATAATCAATGGTTGTACAATTAACCCTTATCCTAGATGTTTTATGTGTCTCAAAACATCATTGCCAATCTCAGATCAGAATCCATATAGCTGTCTTCGATTAATTAAGGTAATAACTGACCCTAAGTCAGCAGCCTGGTTCTTAAAAGCACCGTTATCATTGCTTTCATGCATGGCCTTTCAGTTTGATTGATAAAAATCCTATAGGTGCAGCCTCCTGGTTACCATGACAACAAGTCCTCATTGGAATGTCCAGTTCTCAGGTCATTCTTTCTCCTCTTTAGAAACCCAGAGAGACAGCCTGTGTGTGTGTGTGTGTGTTATTGTAAAAAACATCTGCTCATGATTTATACCTTTAACACTGCACTGCACTTGACAGCTGAACAAACATCTGCAACGCAGACCTGTTAAAATAGGATTTCTGATAGGCAGCTGAAGCATGATAAATTAGCATATGACACATCTCTCTTTCTCTCTCTCTCTCTCTCTTTTCTCCCTTTCTCAGTTCCCTTAGGGACTACCAGTTCCACACACTGTTATTTTAAACATCCCAGACAGCTGTCAGGTTAATTCTGCTAAAATAAGACCATTGACAGGGTAGAAACAGTGACAGAGACAGTGACAACAGACAGTGACAGAGACAGTGACAGAGACAGTGACAGAGATAGTGTAGAGACAGTGTAGAGACAGTGACAGAGACAGTGACAGAGACAGTGTAGAGACAGTGTAGAGACAGTGACAGAGACAGTGTAGAGACAGTGAGAGAGACAGTGTAGAGACAGTGACAGAGACAGTGACAGAGACAGTGTAGAGACAGTGACAGAGACAGTGTAGAGACAGTGACAGAGACAGTGACAGAGACAGTGTAGAGACAGTGACAGAGACAGTGTAGAGACAGTGTAGAGTCAGTGACAGAGACAGTGACAGAGACAGTGACAGAGACAGTGAAGAGATAGTGACAGAGACAGTGACAGAGACAGTGTAGAGACAGTAATAGAGACAGTGTAGAGACAGTGTAGAGACAGTGACAGAGACAGTGACAGAGACAGTGTAGAGACAGTGACAGAGACAGTGTAGAGACAGTGACAGAGACAGCGACAGAGACAATGTAGAGACAGTGACAGAGACAGTGTAGAGACAGTGACAGAGACAGTGCAGAGACAGTGACAGAGACTGACAGAGACAGCGACAGAGACAGTGACAGAGACAGTGACAGAGACAGTGTAGAGACAGTGACAGAGACAGTGACAGAGACAGTGTAGAGACAGTGACAGAGACAGTGTAGAGACAGTGACAGAGACAGTGACAGAGACAGTGACAGAGACAGTGTAGAGACAGTGACAGAGACAGACAGAGACAGTGTAGAGAAAGTGACAGAGACAGTGTAGAGACAGTGACAGAGACAGTGACAGAGACAGTGTAGAGACAGTGACAGAGACAGTGACAGAGACAGTGACAGAGACAGTGTAGAGACAGTGACAGAGACAGTGTAGAGACAGTGTAGAGTCAGTGACAGAGACAGTGACAGAGACAGTGACAGAGACTGACAGAGACAGTGTAGAGACAGTGACAGAGACAGTGTAGAGACAGTGTAGAGACAGTGTAGAGACAGTGACAGAGACAGTGACAGAGACAGTGTAGAGACAGTTACACAGACAGTGACGGAGATAGTGATAGAGAGAGTGACGAGACAGTGACAGAGACAGTGACAGAGACAGTGTAGAGACAGTGACAGAGACAGTGACAGAGACAGTGTAGAGACAGTGACAGAGACCGTGACAGAGACAGTGTAGAGACAGTGACAGAGACAGTGACAGAGACAGTGTAGAGATAGTGACAGAGACAGTGACAGAGACAGTGACAGAGACAGTGGCAGAGACAGTGACAGAGACAGTGTAGAGACAATGACAGAGACAGTGACAGAGACAGTGACAGAGACAGTGTAGAGACAGTGACAGAGACAGTGACAGAGACAGTGTAGAGACAGTGACAGAGACAGTGTAGAGACAGTGACAGAGACAGTGGCAGAGACAGTGACAGAGACAGTGACAGAGACAGTGTAGAGACAGTGTAGAGTCAGTGACAGAGACAGTGACAGAGACAGTGTAGAGACAGTGACAGAGACAGCGACAGAGACAGTGACAGAGACTGACAGAGACAGTGTAGAGACAGTGACAGAGACAGTGTAGAGACAGTGACAGAGACAGTGACAGAGACAGTGTAGAGACAGTGTAGAGACAGTGACAGAGACAGTGTAGAGTCAGTGACAGAGACAGTGACAGAGACAGTGTAGAGTCAGTGACAGAGACACTGTAGAGACAGTGACAGAGACAGTGATAGAGACAGTGACAGAGACAGTGGCAGAGACAGTGACAGAGACAGAGACACTGTAGAGACAGTGACAGAGACAGTGATAGAGACAGTGACAGAGACAGTGTAGAGTCAGTGACAGAGACAGCGACAGAGACAGTGACAGAGACTGACAGAGACAGTGTAGAGACAGTGACAGAGACAGTGTAGAGACAGTTACACAGACAGTGACGGAGATAGTGATAGAGACAGTGTAGAGACAGTGACAGAGACAGTGACAGAGATAGTGTAGAGACAGCGACAGAGACAGTGACAGAGACAGTGACAGAGACAGTGACAGAGACAGCGACAGAGACAGTGACAGAGACAGTTACACAGACAGTGACGGAGATAGTGATAGAGACAGTGACGAGACAGTGACAGAGACAGTGACAGAGATAGTGTAGAGACAGCGACAGAGACAGTGACAGAGACAGTGACAGAGACAGTGACAGAGACAGCGACAGAGACAGTGACAGAGACAGTGACAGAGACAGTGTAGAGTCAGTGACAGAGACAGCGACAGAGACAGTGTAGAGACAGTTACACAGACAGTGACGCAGATAGTGATAGAGACAGTGTAGAGACAGTGTAGAGACAATGTAGAGATAGTGAAGAGAGAGTGTTAGAGACGATCATCTCTCATCCAATGAAAAGGATGCACTGATGCAGCTGGGATTTTGTAGAATGGATGCATGCATTTGATTGAATAAAGGGAAAAAGGTTTGGCAGAGTTGTGCCTGCATGCACCCATGATATGTCATTCTGATGACTCTTCCTACATTACTGACATTTTGTGGAGCCTCTTTTTGGCGAGGGAAAATAAAGACACATTTCATGATAGTTTTTATTTTGAAGGAGCTACTCATTAACAGTATCGTCATGTCATGATCACGAAAGACTGGAGAGGAATACTTATCATATAGTATTAATTCATATTTATTAAAACTTTTCATTGACCAAATTAATACTGCTCTTACATTACTGTACATCTTTATCAGCATTTCTCTGGCAGACTGTTAGAGCAATTACTGATTATACCACAACAACAGCACATATTTATCTATAGGAAATATTTATTTACATCAAACCTCCCACAGGCCTCTCAGTAATGCGTCTCCTCAATTCTGTTGACTGTATCAAAATAAAACCTTTCTGATTCAGAATTTAATGACTTCTGGGACATTCCAATATTTGACTAATTATGTATGTATCTACATCTAATTAAGTATGTATCTATACTTATGTAGTGTTTATGTAGCATTATTGATCCAAGACAAAGTTTTTAAATTAGGCTTAAATATGATATGTAAGTAAAATTTCACATTTCTGTGCCTTTGTTTTAGTTTTTGAACCAGAAATCCATTTTGTGCAGGGAAAAATGTTTGGGTCTATTATTTTTTTTTTTTCTTCTGTGGAAGAGACCAGTTTCCACAAAATT
>NC_044501.1:26230489-26255489 GCF_902362185.1 Chanos chanos | reverse complement strand
CCTTTTTTGTGTGAAAAGATTGCGATTTTTTCAGGTTTGAAGGTTTGACCATTTTACACTTGAATGGTAATGTGACTTGTCATATTTTCACACTCTCTTTCTGTCTCTCTCCCTCACACACAGAAATACACATGCTCTCTCTCTCTCTCTCTCTCTCGCTCACACACACACACACACACACACACACACACAAGAATAAGTCTAACATACGACTGTTGTTTTTATTTCCGTATCCAGAAGGGCACACTGTAAATTGTGGCAAGTGAGTGAATTTGAATTCATGAATTTGAATGATGGATGTAAACGTTTGTTTGCACATATTGTGAATGGACTGGGGTGGACAGCAGCATCTGTTTCTGCAGCTGATAGTTTTGTGTTGTTAAGCTGGTGGTGAGGGACTTGCAGTCAGACGGAAACCCGAGGACAGACCTTCCACATCGCAATATGTGGGGGAGTACTTCCGGAAGCCCATTTCTTGCCCATCACTTAAAAGAAAAAATAAACAGATCACAAAGCGTTATTTAGAGCTATCATCTCGCTATTTACAGATAGTATCTCATTATTTAGAGAAAATATCTCATTATTTTGAGATAGTATGCCATTAATTAGAGATAGTATTTTATTATTTTGAGATATCATCTCATTATTTTGACATAATCTGTCGTTATTTAGAGATACTATCTCGAAATATTGAGATAGTATATCATTATTTAGAGATAGTACCTCATTATTCTGAGGCAATATATAGTTATTTAGAGATAGTATCTCATTATTTATAGATATTATTTCATTATTTCGAGATAGTAGGCTAATTTGAAATTGAGATGTTTCTGATCTCTGGCGGTCAGTTGTCAACAGCAGAGGAGGCTAGTGAACAATTAGCCTAGAACAATAATGGATTCAATCATTGAAAGCTGTGTGTGTGTGTGTGTGTGTGTGTGTGTATGTGTGCACATGTGTGGGTAATTATAGAACTCACCCTCTCTGTCACATTTTCCATCACCCATTTTCTGCGAGTTATACCAGCAGCGTCCGTTCAGTTTGAGACAGAAAAGAAAAGCCTAAAGGCAGTGGCGTTACAAGGATATCATAGCGTATACTGCATTGCAACTTCGCAACTTCTAAATGGATGCAATCAAAACTATCAAAACACAGATGCTGGAGCTGGAGAGCTGGAGTCCTCAAAGCACCAGCGGGACAGGGATGTATTTTCAGTGACTAGGGCTAGCCTACTTTAGATGGAATTACAAATTAATTGTGATTTACAGTCAGGTAATCTCTGTTGGTCATTCCGATTTCCCAAATCAACAAAATACATTGCACATCCAGTGTATGCTTCGCCCCTCTTCTTAAATATTATCACGTTATGTACCTTGCGATCTAGACATGAGATTTGCTGGTGGTACGGAGTGACATCATAACCAGGAGTCAAACATTAAGCCCAAGATAATGCGGATTGGGCTGGCTATGAGCTCCCTCACTTAGGAGCGAGAATGTGTTTCTGCTTAGTCTTGTCCAGAGTTTATATGGAAAGGCAGTTGACCCACCCCTTTTTTTGTGAATATATGCGATCTATTCAGAAAATGAGCTATGTGGTTCTTTAGATCTACCCAAAAATTATGGACAAAATTACATTCATAAAAGATACATAGGATAGATTCTTCAGAATCACAGAAAGGATAATTATTGTCTATAGCCATATGTTTAGATAACATTGCATTACATGGGTAAATATTTTGAAGTGTATTTCTTTTATTTTGTTAGAGATACAAAATTTACGTGGCAATAACCAAGCCTTCTTCCAATTAATTTCATAAATCAAATCATTCCAGAAGAACTTTCCTCTAGAAGAACATTTTTTTTTGGCATGGAGAGCATTCTGTATGAACTTATTGTTGCATTTTCTGTCGAGAAATGGACAACCCTCTATAATGAGGTGAGAGTCAATTCTGACATCTTTACATAAGATAAGTGGTATTTCATTAACTGAATGATAAAAGATGTAATCGCCTCGCATATGAGACTAAATTCTTTGGGTAAATTGATAGGTTTTTAGGAATTAGTCATAAGAGAGAAGGTTCCCTTCTTTATCAAATAAGTCTAAAACAAAGGTGATGCCTTTTGCATGCCAGGAAGGAAGAAATATAGATTTGTTCTTTATTGTGATGTCTTTGTTGTTCCCCAAAAGGGCTTTATGAGGGGAAAAGTTGTGAATGTAGAACAGTTTCCATGCTAAAAGAGCTTGTTCATGAAATGTAGAGAGTTTTAGGGGAAGTTTAGCAGGTGCGTAGTTACATTTCAGCAAATATTGTAGACCACCAAATTTTTTAAAGATATTACATGGGATAAAGTACCATAAAGAGTCTTCACCTTCTAGCAAACACCTTTTTAACCAATTGATCTTGAAGGTATGGTTGATGTCCGTGAAATCAACACTTCCAAACCACCTTCTGATCTAACGTTTGACAATACAGGTTTTTTCAATTTATTTTGCTTGTTACGCCATATAAAGTTTAAGAAGGTTTTATTAATGTCTTTTCAAGCTGAGTCTGTAACACATAAGCACAAGGCCGGGTAAACAAATCGAGAGAGAACTTCTGTACCAATAACAGAAAGGTCTCTCTTAAGCCAATTGTTCAAAATGTTTTTTGCTTTATTCATTCGAGGAAATAAATTGTTGCACAGTAAGATTTTTACAGATGTGTACTCCTAAATATTTGACACTATCTTTCACTGGGATGGCATTAATCAACTGGACATTAGAGTTGTGAGGACATAATGTTTCACATTTATTTAAATTCAGATTTAGACCTGAAGCTTGAGAAAATGGAGTTAAGAGCAGCAGTAATCTGATGTTTTGTAGTAATCTAAAAACAATGCTTTACCGTCAGCAAGCTGAGAGATCTTAATATCTTTTCCAAAAATTGATGTACCTTTTGTATCTGGTCTATAATTGACAGCAATTCTACAACCAAAATGAACAGAAAAGCAGAGACTAGGCATCCCTGTCGAACGCCACAGTGAATACGAAATCTTTTGGAAGTGTTTCGGTTTATAATAACTGAACTGTTAATGTCCTTGTATAACATTTTGATGGCAGAGATGAAGTTACAACCAAAGCCAAATGCCTCTAGGGAGCTAAATAGAAACTTGTGTTCTACCATATCAAAAGCTTTACAAAAGTCTAGGAATAGAACAATAGCATCTGAATCTATTGAATCAGCATAATCAACCAGGTCCAGAACTAATCTTATATTACAACTTATATGGTGACCTTTCATGGAACCCAGTTTGAGTTTCATTAATAATTTAAACCTTTCATTAGTGGTTTAAACCTTTTTTTGAGTCTGTTCGCAAAAATGAATGCAATCAGTTTACAGCCGATAGTAAGTAAGGTTATTGGACGCCAGTTATCTATATAAAGTGGGTCTTTCTCAGGTTTTGGAATTAAGGAAATAACCTCTTGCTTCATAGTGGTCACCATTTCTTCATTCTTTAGACATTCTCTGAACAAATTAAGGACTGGTTTCTCTAAAAGATCCCAGAAGTGTAAATAAAATTCAAAAGGAAGACCATCTATGTCTGGCGCTTTACTTTTCTTCATAGATTTCAGAGCATCATGTAATTCTGATTCAGCTAACTCTGCATCACATAAGGATTTAAAATTTTCTGTAATAACAGATATATGACTGTGCACTTGTTGTGAAAAGGCATTGCACCTGTCCTCTTGAAAATCGGATTTTAAAAGTTTTTATAAAATGCAGAGATGAAATCAGAAATTTGTATTGGGTCTTTACATAAAACATTATTAATGTTTAAGGCAGACAAAGATTTCCTTTTGTAATTTCTTTTTTCAAGAGCAAAAAAGTAGCTGGTATTTTTTTCTCCTTCCTCAACCCATTTTGCTCTGGATCTGATGAAAGAGCCCATGGCTAAATCAGTGTACAAGCTGTCAAGTTCTAACTGAGAGGTTTTTAATACCATGACTTCTTCTGCAGAGAGATCATCTTTTTTTTAAGACTATCCAGCCTCAACATGAGCTCAGATTCGTTTAAATGTTTGTGTTTCCTCAGCTCTTTACTTCGTTTGATGGTAAGATATCTAACTTTGAATTTGAATAGTTCCCATTTATTCCCAAATGTTATGTTTGTGTCATTAGAAGGAAAATACTGCCTCAAACATGCTTTTACACAGTTGGTAAAGACGGCATCATCTAAAAGTGAAGTGTTCAGTTTCCAATATCCTTGACAACTGTTGGATATATCAGATTTTAGTAACTTGAGCGATATCAACTTATGGTCAGTTAAGGGAGCATGAAGATGACGAACGTCTTTTACGTGCTGTAAGAGAGGGGGAGAAATAAGAAACAGATCTATTCTAGATTTAACAGAGCACCTCGATCTATTGCACCATGTAAAATCCTGAATGTTATTACTGAGGAATAACCAAGCGTCAATCACAGTCAATTTACTACATAAGGATGAGATAATGCTATTTTTTCAGAGCTATGGGGTGATCGTGGGGGGAATCTGTCTATGAAATTGTCAGCCGTTTCATTATAGTCTCTTGCTAAAACCATCCTTGCATTTGTGTACTCACTTTGTAATTCAATTATCAGTTAGATCAGATAATAGAACCTTGTTATTAGAGTTATATCCAAAGACATTACATAAAATAAAGCAGATATTATCAAGACTGACAATCAGTATTACCCATCTTCCATCTTTGGACGTAAGTGACTCAGTGACATCACCTCTAAACTTGTGAAGTAAAATCATATCATCAGCAGAATGGTTTGACCCAGGACTAAGATATATGGAATTTCCCCATTGTGACTTCCAAAATTTGCAGTCAGAATCACAAGAAATAGGATAAAATCTGCTTCTGTATGTTTGCAAAACAAGAAAAGTGCTTTTCTCTTTGTTATATCTCTTAGACCCCTTACATTTAAGGACACAACATTAAGTGAGTTGAATTCAAAATTCTGCATAACCTCACGACAGAAAAAAATTATTAAAAAAAATAATAAATAAAAAAGGCAGAACAGAGACAAATAGAGTTAATAAAGATTAACTGCGTAGCTAGTTAAACTAATAAGCTTGGTAATGATAATGAACCTGAGCTTAGAGAAGAACTATGCTCGCCCTGAACATGGCAGCAGTGATTATTAAGCTGAACCCGTTAAACTGATATTATCATAGGTGATCTCTATCAATTCTCTACATTTGTATTAGCTTAGAATGCAACAGTAAGTTACTGCATCCTCCTGTGTTATATCAGGTAATAATAGCAGCAATAAACACATACAGCAATTTATTTCACCTCCTGACAGTCGATCTTCTGGCCTTCAATATAAGCAAAAGTACCCCTGAACGAAGCCTTCTTTCCCTCTTTTCTTGCTTTTTTTTTTTTAACAAAGGCCAAATCTCATGGAGAGTCTTATAATTGTTGTACAGGGAGAGCCATCCTTCCTCTTGGGACCCAGACGATGAAAAACGTCAACTGCATTTGGCAATTTGTCACTAATCCCAGGGGCAACTTTTGAAAGAATGTCAATAGCAATTTTTCTTATGTTCTCATCATTCTTCTCTTTTACACCATGTAATTTCAAATTCCATTGTCTGCTGTGGCGTTGCATCTTATTCATTTTCATTTTTAGCTAATGGTTTTCCTTTTGCAGCTTCTCCATTTCAGAATCTATCTTTTGTATTTTTTCATTGTGTATGGTCAGGTTTTGTACACTAGCCATGAGAGGGTCCATTGCTTTGGCGATGGCATGAGAGATTTTCCCAATAGAAGAAAGTTTCTCAAGGATGATACAAGACATTTCATTCAAGTCATTATTGATTGCCCTGAGTTTGGGAGGAGGCTTTTACTGGGAGTCAAGGGAAAGGGTTGTCTGATCAGTTGTCTTCGCTGGGGTTACACTTATCTGTGTCATTACTAGCACCTGAGGTTATTAGCATACGCTCATCCATGCTTCATCTTTCATGGTCCTTCTTTCTCATGAAACTATGTGAAGCACGGATAGAGATCACCTTTTGTATTAAAAAAACGAAAATGGGTTCAGACAGCAATTACAGTGAAAAAATCATCAGCTGATAATCACATACTCACAAGTTCCTGAGTCTTGTCATCGCTCCAGTTAGACACTTTAATTGGCATTTTAGTGTAAATGACCCTTCTTCACCCTTGGATGTTTATATTGTTCCGGTTTCACGACAGTTGCATGTTAGAAACGACATCAACACGCCCACTTCCTCGCTGTGCACTCTCCGGACTATGATCCACTCTATTCGTACATGGACTCAATCGAACATACACCAGACTTTGTACTAGGGGGCTATTGTAGGGTTGCAGTGCATGTGTGTAGGGTTGCAGTGCATGTGTGTAGGGTTGCAGTGCAGAAAAAGACTATATTTATTCTGAGAGCCAAAAGTCCCACTACCGGCGTCCAAGATGCAGACTGGTTTTATATTATTCTTAACAATTTCACACAAACCAGAAAGAAATGCAACAATATGTCTGTGAAACAATATATTCACAGTATTGTGAATGAATTGTGGTTTATTTGGTAGCATTTCATAGTGTGACTGATATTACTAATTGCATTAGTACTGTACAAAGTTAGAGGTGCACTATTTGATAGACTCCCCCACTCCTCTTACCTCGGGCTTCCAGAGGGGAGACCTGAGGTCAACGAACCCCCAAACTCGTAACAGCTGATCGTAGCTGGCCCTGCTGGTTTGTTAGTTTGGGTGTGTATGTAGGATCACTTCATTCATTTCATTCAACAATTGATTCTTTCTGTGTTGTTTCAATCCAACTGCTGCAACAAACGCTGACATTTGCATTTCCATTCTCTGGTACATAACAAATCCTTTCCTTGTTTATTGTGATGATCCAAGAACTTAGTTATGTAGGAGAATTGAATTGGGATTTGAAGAGAATTGAGAATTGAAGAGTAGCCTATTATTGCATTGGTTACATTGATGCAGTTATTTAACATATGTTAGAGTTTTTCACAGTAACAATCTTAACTGGGTTCAGATTCTCAAATAAAGTTATGGTTACAGCTAGGTGATATTAATTCTCAGTCTACTATTCACAGTGTCAAATGTCTACACCACTTGGCTGTGTTTGCTTTAGTATCCACGCATACTTGTGTGTTTGTGTACATGTTGCTTCAGGCCCTGGTTACAGCTTTCAAGGTCATTCGCACCATCTCAGTGGAGACATCATCACCTAAGGCAAATAGTTTGTGTGTGTGTGTGTGTGTGTGTGTGTCCCTTTTTATTGACTTACAGGATGTTACACTAATTTATGATAATTTTCTTTGCTTTTCTGTAAATTGTGTATTAGGTGATAGTCAGTGTAAGTGAGAGAGCTAGCACGAACAGCCAAGACACTGCAGCGTGAAGGTGCCGGGTCTTTGACATGAGCCACTGTTTGATTTAGGCCACAGAAGAATTATGTATGTGTCTTGTCAACTTATATATGTTGATTCACAAGTTCATCTCTGGCTCCAACCCAATGCTGTGCCAAATTCCACCAGACAGTAAAACATTACTACTACTGACTGAAACAATAAAATAGTCCTTTCTTTCTTTCTTTCTTTCTTTCTTTCTTTCTTTCTTTCTTTCTTTCTTTCTTTCTTTCTTTCTTTCTTTCTTTCTTTCTCATTTTGTCTTTCCCTACCCTTCATTATTTTTCTAGGCTTTGTATCTAAGTGGTGAGATATTGATCTTTGTTACCCTGAGGAGGAGACTCAAGGGAATGTCCCCACTAGTACTGTGATATTTATGCCCTTCACCAAACTGATCCCAGACCACTTTTGGTGCTTTGGCTGATAATGGATGCGTGCCAGGATACCTGTGAGAACTGACCCTGGATCAGCTGTTAAAAGCTCTGAGTAACCTGAATATGATCTTTGACTTTCTGTGTTCTGTCCCTAGGAGCAAATCATTGAAGTAGAAGATATTCTGTCCATGGTGGATCACCGGGCTAGATGCCAATGTTCATCCTGATTATAGTGAAATGAACTATTCTGTCTTTCACTGATGACATGTCCCAAAGTTCTCCCCTTCAGTGTGTTCTCTTAGACAGACTTACCCTTCTCTCCTTTGTGCAGTGACTGGTCCAACTAGAGCATGTGCAAAGGGCTCATAAAATATTGCTCCAAAGTCTTTACCTGTCCTAAGTATTGGTCTAGATATTTTCAACTGACTCCTCTCTAAAAGGGTCCTGAGACATCTGTCATTTTTGCTGGTTAGGATTAGCTAGGCTGTGGTTTACTTTTCAGTGAAACTAACAAGCTGAGTAACAATATGAGCCATTAGTACTAAGATGACTTGTGCTTTTACTACAAATTCAGAGTGTAAAGTGTTCAGTTCACTGCATAGGTAGACTTCAGTATTGCATTCTGTGTTCTGTCATTTGCACTGGTAAGACTCTCAGTTTCTCTAACTCTCAGAGAGACCACACATCTGACACTGCTTCTCTACAGAACAATACAGGTTTTTAGCTCCTTTGGTGTTTGTGAACGAAGCAGCTGTAAGTTTAGTGGGGCCAGTAGTCTTTTAAAACACTAGATATGACTGGTCATTAGTACTGAGATAAACCCTGACCTGACCTGGGATCAATAGTTTGATGATGTAGTAATATATTTCAGTTACAAAGAGTGGAGAGAGATGAAGCAAGAGAGAGAGAGAGAGAGAGAGAGAGAGAGAGAGAGAGAGAGAAAGATTATTTATTCCAAATGAGGTCATTGGCCAAACACAAAATGAGCTCGACAAGAGGTTCTGTATCACTGAAATCAATCAGAGCACGTCTTTTCCAATCACGCTGAATCAGGGGACAGCGCGTGCAGATGACAACAGTGCAATAGACATACTAGTCTTAGACTGGACCAACACACAGAGCCTAGTGGGTAATTGTGTTTCAAGTACTTTTTTTATTATTGTTCAGCGATATGCTTCTTAGAAACGTTAAAGTCTTGTCTCTCCACAATCACAGTGAGATGATTTTACTCCTGGTAAGATGCTGTAATTATAAAGATCTTGACTTTGTCTGTCACTCTCAGAAGAGGATCTGACCTTCCACTGAGTCTTCTCAATGATTGAGGGTCTGTGTGTGTGTGTGTGTGTGTGTGTATATGTGAATAATTTCCAAAATTATCTCAGAAATATAATGAAAGCAGGTGCTTCCACACGCCTGTGATTCCTGAGTTAAGCGATTAGCATCTCATCACGCTAAAGGTCGAGTATAAAAATGCAGGGCAGGTTTAGCAGCCCATTACTCAGGCTGGAGAAAGAGATCTCAAGGATTTTGAAAAACAGGTGAAAAAGGAGAGAAAGAGAAACACCCCCTCCATCCTCCCACTCCTCAGTTAAATATTTTTCCTGAGGAAGTATGCTTTATCATTGTTATCTACTTGTTAATAATTATTCAACTTCATTATTTTTTAATATTAGTTAACATTAATATTTTTATTGTTGTACCAAGGGATTGGAAATTAATTCTCCAGATTTTTTCCTTGTTGTTATAAAAGCAGAATAAAAAAAAATCTGTTTTTCTTTTCTAATTTATTTATTTTCACCCATGGTGAAGCCCAAAGTTGGTCTTGTGTGAATGTCTTCAATGATTTTAGACACTGACCCAATTTAATTTATGAAATTACAGATTACAGAATTCTTTCTCTCTCTTCATGTTTCTCTCCTTCTCTCTCTCTAGTCCACCCTCTTTCTCTTTCTCTTTCTCTCTTTCTCTGAGCCATCTCAGAGTGTCTGACATGCACTGCCAAATCCCCTCTGTTACAGTATTTGATCGCAATGATGAAAAAAATGCACCGGCTCTGAAATGAACAAAGTCATCACATAGAGTTAACCTCTCACCCTGCTGTAGCTGCAGCTCTGATTCAGTCAGATTTAAATGACGGGACAAAAGGTACGAGCCAATTGTTGAACGTTATGATTTTTTGATGGAGGAATCTCCAGAGCTCTATTCCAGTCTCACCTCGTAGCCTTACATAAATAGTCTCCTAAACAAACCAGAGGAGTGGAATTACACACGGATGCCTGTTTTGGCTTCGTCTGCACTTTAAAATCAAGCTGTGTTTTTTTTTTCTTCTTCAGGCTTGATTAAGCGACCCAGACCTCTATCCAATCAATATAAATCTAATTCAATATCTGTCCAGTCATATCCCCATCAATATCTTACATTACCATCTCCGGTACATTCTGGTCAGTTATCAATCACTTCTGTCCCTTTGTCTTCACTTTTACAGATTCTAATGCTATTTGAGCTGATTTAAGTGTCTGACACAGAGTACAGTAACTGGCAATGTACTTTGTAATCTACATTACACTGAGTTCATTTGAAAACAATGACTTTTACATCAGGTTCCTTTGAGAAGGGTTGTATTCATGACCATTCATGGAGAATAATAGTGCATTTATATACCTGAAATATGGAAAAAGTATACAAATACACTGGACTGAAAAATATTCACACCTCAACTTCTTGACCTCTGTTACTATTAAAGCAAATGACTTGTGCACAAAAATGAACTTTGGCTTTGAACTACATTCCACCAAATCATAATTTTACCTACCAAATTTTACTTTTTACTAGATTAAGCACAAAGATAAACTTAACCCCCCCCCCCACCCAAAAAAAACCCCTAACTAACTCCACCCTAAACTGGCACATAAACCGAATCAGACACTGTACTGTCAAAACCTGTCGGATCTGTAAGGCCAAATAAACCACATCAGACACTCTCCTGTCAAAACCTGTCCAATCTAAGACTGCTAAAATAAACCAAATGAACATCCCCACTCGCAGCTGCGCTCGATAAACAAAATTAGACACACACGCTAGCCCAGTGTGAGCTCAAATGTTCCCAGATAAACTCCTGTCTTGTTTTTTCCTCACTTTAATGTAGCTGTGAGCTCACTACGTACGTCCTGTTTCCAAATTTAAACTTCTCCGGCCACTGCCCTGCACATTGAACTGGCCGAATGGACATTGCCTAAAGACCCCCCCACCCGCAGGAACAAGAACCGCTAAAAATAACCTGATTCCTCACTCCCACATGTCTCTCTCTCTCTCTCTCTCTCTCTCTCTCTGTCTCTCTCTCTTTCCTTCTTTTTCTCCACCTCCTCCCCAGAATCTCTCTCTCCTCCACAGCTCCAGTCCAGCAGCCCTGCCTCTCAGCAAATTACCCCTGATTACAGAGAGAGCTAGAAGTCAATCAATAATGGCCACCAGAAAAAAACAGGGAGGACTTTTCTTTTCTCTCTCTCTCCCATCCCCCTTTTCCTATTCTTCCCACGTTATGTATTTCTCATGCCTGGGGACTGATTGATTAAACTCTTTAGCAAACATTATAGTAGAGCAGAATCCATTTTACAGCATGACTGACTAGCTTTTCAAATGAAATATTAATCACTGGCTTTGCCATTTGGTTCGGTGGAGGTGAAATGCATGCATTATATGCTGAGGGGATTTTGGGGCAATTGTTTCATGTCCACTGATCTCCCGGCGAGAGTGGAGTAAATTTAGAATGAAACATCGTCTGATTGGAGGGGTTTGCTTAGACAACGTTTATTAGCGATCGGGTTACAAAGGCTCGTAGGAGAAGAACGTTCCCGATCAATAAGAGATTATGAGCTTTAGTTTGATGGTGGTAAACCTTTGTTGTTTAACACAAAACATTTTTAGGCCTGTCAAGGTCGAATATGCGAATTTCACTTGACAGAAAAAGTGAAAGTCCAGCCTGCTGTGAAATAATTAGTTTTTGGCAGTGTTAAGGGCATGTGTTAAGCTTGACAAACACACATGGAGATATTGTTTTCCCTTTAAAGTCACAGTCACAGTTACTATGCCAAACACAGCCAAGAGCAGAGCATACAGAGCAGGTCAGATGAAGAAATATTTATTTGGAGATAAACACACGTTACAGAGGGGGATTCATCTCAGCCTGTATTTCACTGGGGTTGTTCTTGCTCTTCATTAAAAATCTGCCATCTTATAGGTTTTTAACCGTGAAAAGCTGACTATAAACTACCTGAATTGCATCACTGAAAACATGATGTTATGTAAGATTTTGGGTAAAATGACATAAATAGGTTTTTAGAGTCACGGGGCTTTGAATTTCATTGATGGTCATGCTCTATATCATTACTATCACAGACTGAAGGTGATTCTGGATACATGTGCATATTTCTCAGTTTTATTAGAACAAGGCAGGATTAGACAAAAGACCTACAGGAATGACCTACAGAAAATTATGACAACATAATTCCACAAGCCAAAGAAGGGGAAACTGAGGGTACTTTCACACCTACCTTTTTTGGTCTGGACCTTTGGCCTTTTCAGTTTGGTGTGAACCAAAATAGCAGGTATGAAAGGTAGCTCGGACCACGGTCTGGACCAAAGGACCACAAATTGTCTGACCAAAAGAGGTGATCTCAGTCTGGATCAAACTGAACCATGAATTGGTTCGTTTGCAGTGTGAAAACACTTTTTTGGATGGTTTGGACATTCAGACCAATTACAGGAAGTTGAGGTGGGCTACTGCCACCCGTTAAACAATAGGAGAAGAAAAAGAACTGGAAGAGAAGTAAATATGAGCCGCGGTATCACATGGGGAGAAGAGGAGATAAAGTATTTAATCGTAATTTGGTCTGATGAAGAAATCAAAAGTCAACTTGAAAAAGTGCATAAAAATGACTAAACTCATAACTTATTTTCTGAGAGGATGAGAGAGAGAGGATATAATAGGACAGCAGAACAATGCCACCAAAAGATAAAGAAACTGCGGCAGCAGTATATAAAGTTGGTGCTGCTGGCAGTTATGCCATAACAACAATAGTATAGTGGCAACGAAACAAATCTGTTCATTAATTTTTCTACATTCAAACGGAAAAGGCCACCCGCCAAATTGACACCACGCTGACATCAGATGCATGCCCATCTACAAATCAATCAGTGTCAAGTATAGGGAGACGCAGCCCACGTAGGTGATGATGACAGGATCTAGGTATGTCATGCAAAGTTCTTTAGTGCGCTCGCAAAATTGCATTGTGAAACCAATACTAACCGGACCAAATGTATACAGTGTAACAAAAAATGAACCTTGTTTCGGATCTTGGTCCGGACTTTCAGGTGTGAAAACGCCCTAAGAGTATTCCTTCACGACAGAACAGGACTAGACTGACCAAAAACAGGTGCAACTAATGATTCAATTACCAAGGTCAATTAAGAGATCAGAAAGTGCAAATCTAACAAAATTACCAATGGAAGGAAGAATGTGCCCTCCAGGAGACTTGGGGAGCCCACAGACAGACATTAGAGCCCCCCATCCAGAGGTGGGGCCCCCGCTGCAAGAAAATTCCCCACCAAATGTGCTATTACTAAGCAATGGTCTGCCTTGTGAATATCATGACAGAACTAAAGTATTTTTTTTCCACTTAAATGATAACATTTCTGTGAAGGACCGATTAGCAGCTAAACGAAAGGCTTTCACAAACTCTGTGGTTCCACAGTGTAGTCTGTGATGCATTTCCTTTTCCTTGTGACATACTGTGGGTATGGCATAATTATACAATAACTCTGCAAATATGTAATAAGTTTATGAAACAATTTATGAAAATAGTGAATAAATGATGAATATCTCTGGTGATAACTGACAGTTGCATTTACATTTACTGCTATTTCAGTGCCTTTTGTAGAACAATAATCATCTGTTCATGCTAGGTTAGGCTAAAATCTAAAATAGACTTTTGTGTGGGTGTGTATACTGTCAGTATCTGTCACTGTTTGTTTATCCTTATTCATACACACCCTGTTCCCACAGAGCGTCTGTCCACTCCCCACTCCCGCTTTTCTCCTTTTTTTCTTACTTCAGCTACGTGTTTTTGCTTAAAGGAGGCCAGGAACAGACAGAAATGCTAATGTATGGGTCTTAATGAGGGTTTGTGCTGCTAAGCATTGGAAAAATTAATATTCAGAAGTTATTCATCAAAGGCAGAATTGATTTGCATTTCAATTTACACCTCTCTGAGTGCGTGCCATGCAGCAGGCCAAACAGAAACTTCCTTTTTATGTCCTTCTTTTTTTTCTTTTCATTGTTTTCTCAGGTTCTTTAAGGTGCCTATTTATTTTCGCATTCTTATAAAGTGAAGATATTTTAATAAATGTCTACCATTATAAGAAATCTTTGACAGGCTCTGAATCTTAATAGTAAAAAAAATAAAAGACAAGAGTTGTAGTTGTTGAAGTGGATGATGTTTTCTTTTAACTCTGCCCAGAGTGTTCATCTCATAAAACTCCTGTCCATTCAGATAAATACATGTCCTGTCCTTAATAAAATACCCTACATCTGTACCTCACACCTCTTATTCTCTCTTTTTTCTGTGCTGTGTAGATGTCCAAAGTGCTCAGTATCTCTACTGTTTTACCCCACGTTCGTCCTTTCTTCCTTCCTCCTGTCAGTCAAATCATGTTGTGTCCAGAGGGAGCCAAATTTCCTGTCATCAGAAGCCCTGTGAGCGGTGACAAACGTTATCCTCCAAACTCAGAATGGCGATGGACTCAGAGCCATGTCAGCATTCCAGAATTTTCCATTATCCCTTCATGTCCTGTGCAGCTCACAGCACTGCTGTGTGGTCTGTGAGTAGATTGGAAGAGGGAGGTTACTTCCACAGTGGTGGATCCACAAGACCTGCATTTCAGTCTCAGAGAGACCCACTTGGCAACATGTTCCTGCTCAAAGCCCAAACCAACACCTCTGATTTCACTGATCAGCTGACTACACTGTTTGGATTAACTCCTATTACCAGTCACATTAGTGCCTCATCATTCCAGAGAATCCAGCTGAGATATGTAGAAACCATACATACAACATTCATTTTGACAGCAGTGGCGGGTGCTATTAATGTGATGTAAATTGTAGTATACAATTTACATACTGTTTCCGTTTTATTAATTTTGTGTTTCACCTATTGCTTATGGAGGACTCACTGAATATTTTGATGCAAGAGTATGCACACGTGCACATGCACATGCACATGCGCATGATTAATACAAAAACACGCACATAATCAATCAAGCACTATGATGAACGTAGATAAACTGACGCTTAGACATGTCCACACCTGTTGATGGTCTATTGTGACATTGTCTGAATTTGGTTAAGTATGTTTTTTTGTTTTACAGTGGTGGAATGTACTTGTTAGAGGGTTGAGTATATGTAAATATACCTTATGGAGGGTTGAGTTTGTGTAAATATACCTTATGGAGGGCTGAGTATATGTAAATATATCCTAGAGACGGATGAGTATATGTAAATATACCTTATGGAGGGTTGAGTATATGTAAATATACCTTATAGAGGGATGAGTATATATAAATATATCTGTTAGAGGGTTGAATATATGTAAATATATCCTAGAGACGGATGAGTATATGTAAATATACCTTATGGAGGGTTGAGTATATGTAAATATACCTTATAGAGGGATGAGTATATATAAATATAGCTGTCAGAGGGTTTAGTATATGTAAATATACCTTATAGAAGGATGAGTATGTATAAATATGGCTGTTAGAGGGTTGAGTACACGTAAATACAGCAGTTAGAGGGTTGAGTTTATGTAAATATACCTTATGGAGGGTTGAGTATATGTAAATATACCTTATAGAAGGATGAGTATATATAAATATAGATTATAGAGGGATGAGTATATGTAAATACAGCTGTTAGAGGGTTGAGTATATGTAAATATATCCTAGAAACGGATGAGTATATGTAAATATACCTTATGGAGGGTTGAGTATATGTAAATATACCTTATAGAGGGATGAGTATATATAAATATAGCTGTTAGAGGGTTGAGTACATGTAAATACAGCAGTTAGAGGGTTGAGTTTATGTAAATACACCTTATAGAGGGATGAGTATATGTGTTACTGGACGCAGTTTTGAGGTGAAGCTCATTTTTGATTTAAAGAGGATGACTCACCCTCTGCACAAGCTCTTACATGCTTACACACACACACACACAAACATGCACACTCATGCACACGTGCGCTCGCACACACACACACACACACACACACACGCACACACACACACACACACACACACACACACACACACATATATATATATATATATGTGTGTGTGTGTGTGTGCATGTGTGTTTATGTTTGTGTTTGTGTGTGTGTATATATATATATATAATCATGCAGATAGCAGACAGTCCTCTCCCACTGTCTTTGATTTGTCCATTTCTCATCTCTCCCTGTTGCTGTGTGTCTTCCTGTGTAGAGTCTCTTTGGGCATATGTTTTATATTCAGCAGGCAGACTGATCATAAACAATCCTGATCTGCTAATTATGACCCGACAACTACTCACCATAACTCACAGCTTTTTAATGAATTCACCCTGACACACACACACACACACACGCGCGCGCGCGCGCGCACACACACTCATACAGACACGAGTTTATACAGACATACACGCACACACAAACACAAACACACAAATACGCTAAAGCACACATACATAGAAACACATGCACATGCAGGAAAACACATGCTCATACACAATCACATGTGCTACATGAAGCCCGCATCAACATACTACATGCTTTAATCTAATGGTAAAGTTATCATTAAACTATTTGTGTGTGTGTGTGTGTGTGAGAGAGAGAGAGAGAGAGAGAGAGAGAGAGAGAGAGAAATATGGATGGTTACATGTTTGTGTGTACAGTAAAACCACATTACGAAAGCTGTGATCTGCTCTACAATCATATCACTGGAAATTTCCAATTGACAATTACAGACAAATGAGACTTACTCTCAGCATTCTCATTTACTTCACACACTGAAACATATTTACATGTTATAGCAAAAAGGAGTTGTCTAGCTACCCTGACATGAAATTTCAATTACATGGTATCCCATGATGCTTTGCAACTCTTCATATTCCACTTTGAAAGCAATTACGTGGCACAAATGGATGCCATGTGTCACCCTAATGGTTGTATCCTGTACACAGCAATGGCCATTAAAATAATAATGAAACACATTCTACTTTTCACATTCTCTGTCACTGTTTCAAATGTTTTATTCAATCTGAGACTAAATCTAGCTGAGCCACAGGTATTGGATGGAAGGCTGAGATCTCCTCTGAGACTGAGTTAATGTAACAGATAAGAATCATTTGGTTTGTAAATAATAATTACTTAACAAATAGAAGATTCATAAACAGATTGGAAATGGTAATAAAGCATGGTCCTTATAAAAGTGCGTGTGTGTGTGTGTGTGTGTGTGTGTGTGTGTGTGTGTGTGTGTGTGTGTGTGTATGTGTGTGTAAAAGAAGGAGAAGAATGTAATTCTGAATAAGACATGTGGTATGCATATGTTATCTTCATTATATTCAAATTGAATTCATGTCTTTAGTCATCTTTATCAGAACAATTAGTGTAGTGTACATTATTGGTCCTCTTACACACACTAAAGAAGGGGAGGTAGAAAGAGTTTAAGAGAGAGAGAGAGAGAGAGAGAGAGAGAGAGAGAGAGAGAGAGAGAGGATTACTCTGAAACTGCTTGCGCTCACAAAATGCCTCCACCTCTGAAATCTCAGAGAGTAGGAGTTTGCATTATTGGCTAAAGCAGTAGTGGCTTTGATTGGGTCTGTTGTCTGCCTCGCACACAGAACTCAGACCCTTAGTGATTCCTAATTACCTCTGGACTGTCTTTTTTCCCTCATGGCCCCTCTCTCTGTCTCTCACACACACACACACAGCTTGTATACAGTATGTTATAAAAGAGTAAACATACAGTAAAATGTCCCTTGGGATTCTGATGTCTTTGAGTGTCTTTGGACGTGTAATGTGTGTGACAGGCCAAGCTTTGTCATTGTGATGCAGTGATCACTCCTGCTCTGTACATTGGAGGAGTCCAGTCATAAGCCATGAATTTGCCAGAGTGGGACTCTGAGGACTGGAGTTTAGCTCAAATAGTCCAGGTAATGGCTCGGCCCTGTAAGAGTCCTGAGGAGGGAGATGATGATGATGATGATGATAGCAATGATGATAATCGTTTACGGAATATTTACATAATATTTACAAAATACAAAATATTTACATAATATCACCACTGAAAATATTGAGAGAGTAATTATACAGAGAGATCAGGATTTAATGTAAGTAATATTCACATGGCTTGAGGGATTATGGAATGGAACCACATCTGCCTTTAACCACGTCACTCCCTGTCTGCATACAAATTATTCTGTTCTATTCGCTATTCACCTGCATGTATTTCTGTGCAGCTCCCTTTGGCTGCCCAGACCTGATGGTAAGGGGTGTGGACGCTCTGAGGGGCATGGCTATGATAATGCAAGCCACACCCCTTGCTTCTCATTCACCAAAGTCCCTTCTCATGCAAGAGGCAAAATAAATATTAAATAGTTATTGCGGTACGATACAAAAATTACCCATACCTTGAGGGCCCGAACTCATGAGTTCCACACAATCATACAGAAATGTATGAAGGGTTTGGGTATTGATTTAGGAAAATACGAAGGGCATAATTAGCATGACCATGCGTGATGTATTTCGGAGCACAGGCCTGTTCTTAAGCTTAGTTATAGGAGTTTCAATTTATTCCCAAAAATGTTGATTTGTTCTGTGTTTGCTGGTATGGGATAGCTAATCAGGGTATCTGTGGTTTGTCTGTTCTCAGCTTTGTCCTGACATGACAATGTGCATGATGCGTCCTGATATGGCACTGTATATGTCGCGTTCTGACATGGCACTGTGTATTATGTGTTCTGAGGTGGTACTGTGTATTATGTGTTCTGATATGGCGCTGTGTATGATGTGTTCTGAGGTGGTACTGTGTATGATGTGTTCTGAGGTGGTACTGTGTATGATGTGTTCTGAGGTGGTACTGTGTATGATGTGTTCTGATGTGGCACTGTGTATGATGTGTTCTGATATGGCGCTGTGTATGACGTGTTCTGATATGGCGCTGTGTATGACGTGTTCTGATATGGCGCTGTGTATGATGTGTTCTAACATGGCACTGTGTATGACGTGTTCTGAGGTGGCACTGTGTATGACGTGTTCTGAGGTGGTACTGTCTTTGATGTGTTCTGATATGGTACTGTGTATGATGTGTTCTGATATGGTACTGTGTATGATGTGTTCTGAGGTGGTACTGTGTATGTCGTGTTCTGAGGTGGTACTGTGTATGATGTGTTCTGAGGTGGTACTGTGTATGATGTGTTCTGATATGGCGCTGTGTATGATGTGTTCTGAGGTGGTACTGTGTATGGTGTGTTCTGATATGGTACTGTGTATGATGTGTTCTGAGGTGGTACTGTGTATGACGTGTTCTGATATGGCGCTGTGTATGATGTGTTCTGAGGTGGTACTGTGTATGATGTGTTCTGATATGGCGCTGTGTATGGTGTGTTCTGATATGGTACTGTGTATGATGTGTTCTGAGGTGGTACTGTGTATGTCGTGTTCTGAGGTGGTACTGTGTATGATGTGTTCTGAGGTGGTACTGTGTATGATGTGTTCTGAGGTGGCACTGTGTATGATGTGTTCTGAGGTGGCACTGTGTATGGTGTGTTCTGATATGGCGCTGTGTATGACGTGTTCTGATATGGCGCTGTGTATGGTGTGTTCTGAGGTGGTACTGTGTATGATGTGTTCTGATATGGCGCTGTGTATGGTGTGTTCTGATATGGTACTGTGTATGATGTGTTCTGAGGTGGTACTGTGTATGTCGTGTTCTGAGGTGGTACTGTGTATGATGTGTTCTGAGGTGGTACTGTGTATAATGTGTTCTGAGGTGGCACTGTGTATGATGTGTTCTGAGGTGGCACTGTGTATGGTGTGTTCTGATATGGCGCTGTGTATGACGTGTTCTGATATGGCGCTGTGTATGATGTGTTCTGATATGGCACTGTGTATGGTGTGTTCTGATATGGCGCTGTGTATGACGTGTTCTGATATGGCACTGTGTATGACGTGTTCTGATATGGCGCTGTGTATGGTGTGTTCTGATATGGTACTGTGTATGATGTGTTCTGAGGTGGCACTGTGTATGTCATGTTCTGATATGGTACTGTGTATGACGTGTTCTGATATGGCGCTGTGTATGACGTGTTCTGATATGGTACTGTGTATGATGTGTTCTGAGGTGGCACTGTGTATGATGTGTTCTGATATGGCGCTGTGTATGACGTGTTCTGATATGGCGCTGTGTATGACGTGTTCTGATATGGCGCTGTGTATGATGTGTTCTGAGGTGGTACTGTGTATGATGTGTTCTGAGGTGGTACTGTGTATGGTGTGTTCTGATATGGCACTGTGTATGACGTGTTCTGATATGGTACTGTGTATGATGTGTTCTGAGGTGGTACTGTGTATGATGTGTTCTGAGGTGGCACTGTGTATGATGTGTTCTGATATGGTACTGTGTATGGTGTGTTCTGATATGGCGCTGTGTATGACGTGTTCTGATATGGCGCTGTGTATGATGTGTTCTGATATGGCGCTGTGTATGGTGTGTTCTGATATGGTACTGTGTATGATGTGTTCTGAGGTGGCACTGTGTATGTCATGTTCTGATATGGTACTGTGTATGATGTGTTCTGAGGTGGCACTGTGTATGGTGTGTTCTGATATGGCGCTGTGTATGACGTGTTCTGATATGGCGCTGTGTATGGTGTGTTCTGATATGGCACTGTGTATGGTGTGTTCTGATATGGCGCTGTGTATGACGTGTTCTGATATGGCGCTGTGTATGGTGTGTTCTGATATGGTACTGTGTATGATGTGTTCTGAGGTGGTACTGTGTATGGTGTGTTCTGAGGTGGTACTGTGTATGGTGTGTTCTGATATGGTACTGTGTATGATGTGTTCTGAGGTGGCACTGTGTATGATGTGTTCTGAGGTGGCACTGTGTATGTCATGTTCTGATATGGTACTGTGTATGACGTGTTCTGATATGGCGCTGTGTATGACGTGTTCTGATATGGTACTGTGTATGATGTGTTCTGAGGTGGCACTGTGTATGATGTGTTCTGATATGGCGCTGTGTATGACGTGTTCTGATATGGCGCTGTGTATGATGTGTTCTGAGGTGGTACTGTGTATGATGTGTTCTGAGGTGGTACTGTGTATGGTGTGTTCTGATATGGCACTGTGTATGACGTGTTCTGATATGGTACTGTGTATGATGTGTTCTGATATGGTACTGTGTATGATGTGTTCTGAGGTGGCACTGTGTATGACGTGTTCTGATATGGTACTGTGTATGGTGTGTTCTGATATGGTACTGTGTATGATGTGTTCTGAGGTGGCACTGTGTATGACGTGTTCTGATATGGTACTGTGTATGGTGTGTTCTGATATGGTACTGTGTATGATGTGTTCTGATATGGCGCTGTGTATGACGTGTTCTGATATGGCGCTGTGTATGATGTGTTCTGATATGGTACTGTGTATGATGTGTTCTGATATGGCACTGTGTATGACGTGTTCTGATATGGTACTGTGTATGGTGTGTTCTGATATGGTACTGTGTATGGTGTGTTCTGATATGGTACTGTGTATGATGTGTTCTGATATGGTACTGTGTATGATGTGTTCTGATATGGTACTGTGTATGGTGTGTTCTGATATGGTACTGTGTATGATGTGTTCTGATATGGTACTGTGTATGATGTGTTCTGATATGGTACTGTGTATGGTGTGTTCTGAGGTGGCACTGTGTATGACGTGTTCTGATATGGTACTGTGTATGATGTGTTCTGATATGGTACTGTGTATGATGTGATCTGAGGTGGTACTGTGTATGATGTGTTCTGAGGTGGTACTGTGTATGATGTGTTCTGAGGTGGTACTGTGTATGTCGTGTTCTGAGGTGGTACTGTGTATGACGTGTTCTGAGGTGGTACTGTGTATGATGTGTTCTGATATGGTACTGTGTATGATGTGTTCTGAAGTGGCGCTGTGTATGACGTGTTCTGATATGGTACTGTGTATGACGTGTTCTGATATGGCACTGTGTATGATGTGTTCTGAGGTGGTACTGTGTATGATGTGTTCTGAGGTGGTACTGTGTATGATGTGTTCTGAGGTGGTACTGTGTATGTCGTGTTCTGAGGTGGTACTGTGTATGACGTGTTCTGAGGTGGTACTGTGTATGACGTGTTCTGATATGGCACTGTGTATGATGTGTTCTGAGGTGGCACTGTGTATGATGTGTTCTGATATGGTACTGTGTATGATGTGTTCTGAGGTGGCACTGTGTATGACGTGTTCTGATATGGTACTGTGTATGGTGTGTTCTGATATGGTACTGTGTATGATGTGTTCTGAGGTGGCACTGTGTATGACGTGTTCTGATATGGTACTGTGTATGGTGTGTTCTGATATGGTACTGTGTATGACGTGTTCTGAGGTGGCACTGTGTATGACGTGTTCTGATATGGTACTGTGTATGGTGTGTTCTGATATGGCGCTGTGTATGATGTGTTCTGAGGTGGCACTGTGTATGACATGTTCTGATATGGTACTGTGTATGGTGTGTTCTGATATGGTACTGTGTATGATGTGTTCTGAGGTGGTACTGTGTATGATGTGTTCTGAGGTGGCACTGTGTATGACGTGTTCTGATATGGTACTGTGTATGATGTGTTCTGAGGTGGTACTGTGTATGATGTGTTCTGAGGTGGTACTGTGTATGACGTGTTCTGAGGTGGTACTGTGTATGACGTGTTCTGAGGTGGTACTGTGTATGACGTGTTCTGATATGGTACTGTGTATGATGTGTTCTGATATGGTACTGTGTATGATGTGTTCTGATATGGTACTGTGTATGACGTGTTCTGATATGGTACTGTGTATGATGTGTTCTGATATGGTACTGTGTATGGTGTGTTCTGATATGGTACTGTGTATGATGTGTTCTGATATGGCGCTGTGTATGATGTGTTCTGAGGTGGCGCTGTGTATGACGTGTTCTGATATGGTACTGTGTATGGTGTGTTCTGATATGGTACTGTGTATGATGTGTTCTGAGGTGGCACTGTGTATGACGTGTTCTGATATGGTACTGTGTATGGTGTGTTCTGATATGGTACTGTGTATGATGTGTTCTGATATGGTACTGTGTATGATGTGTTCTGATATAGCGCTGTGTATGATGTGTTCTGATATGGTACTGTGTATGATGTGTTCTGAGGTGGTACTGTGTATGATGTGTTCTGATATGGTACTGTGTATGATGTGTTCTGATATGGTACTGTGTATGGTGTGTTCTGATATGGTACTGTGTATGATGTGTTCTGAGGTGGCACTGTGTATGACATGTTCTGATATGGTACTGTGTATGGTGTGTTCTGATATGGTACTGTGTATGATGTGTTCTGATATGGTACTGTGTATGATGTGTTCTGAGGTGGCACTGTGTATGATGTGTTCTGAGGTGGCACTGTGTATGACGTGTTCTGATATGGCACTGTGTATGATGTGTTCTGATGTGGCACTGTGTATGATGTGTTCTGAGGTGGTACTGTGTATGGTGTGTTCTGATATGGTACTGTGTATGATGTGTTCTGAGGTGGCACTGTGTATGATGTGTTCTGAGGTGGTACTGTGTATGACGTGTTCTGAGGTGGTACTGTGTATGATGTGTTCTGAGGTGGCACTGTGTATGACGTGTTCTGACATGGCACTGTGTATGATGTGTTCTGAGGTGGTACTGTGTATGATGTGTTCTGAGGTGGTACTGTGTATGATGTGTTCTGAGGTGGTACTGTGTATGTCGTGTTCTGAGGTGGTACTGTGTATGACGTGTTCTGAGGTGGTACTGTCTTTGATGTGTTCTGATATGGTACTGTGTATGATGCTTTCACGCAAACAGTGCGTGTCCACCCTGAATCAGCTATTACATCAACTTTTTCATTACATACACAAAAAAAACAATCTACCTAAACTACCCTTTCAGACTTGCAAGCTGAAAACAGTACTGCGACCTGTCAGTTATCTAGCCTGCTTCAGTGATTAGCATCTGCCTGATTAGCACTGCCGCTAACCTGGTCATGTAGTGAACATGTTGGTTTGAGTGATGGCGGAACAGAGAATTGCAGGGTCTGCAGTGAGTAGAGCTAACTCACGTCAGAGTAACTGTGTGGTACGAGAGTAGGTCACGTGCTCCCATGTGCCCTGGTACAGAAAAGCAGGTTTTGTTCACTGACTGTATATATCAGGCGTGAGCTAATGCATTGGCACACGGGTCACAGCTGGTTCTTAATCACAGATGGTGGGCTGAACAATTTTTATTTCTTTTTTTTCCCCAGCAACGCTTTTAACGGCCCTCCATCCACGATAGAGCACACACTGTACTGGGTCTCCAATTCACATACAGAGGTATTTGTGTTGTATTATGTATTTATGTCTGCATCTACATTTAAAGCTGCAGTTGTAGTTGTTTCATCACCGCAGACTGACATCTGTCAATCAGAGGATCTCCTCAGCCTACTCTTACAATCAACCTCAATTTTCTTTTGTTTCAAGTCAAGTGCCAAAGTGAAAGAGCATTTTCAGTAAAGCCAAAAATAGTCCAGAAAATCACACCTACTCATGTCAAAACAACTTCTTTAAGAGAAAAAACTTGAATTTCTTATCATTCTTTCTCATATTTTAAATGTGTAATGTAAACATATAACACTGAACTTAGCAGTGGCACTTATGCAACAGACAGCTCCTTAATGACTACATGCTTGGTTTGTATTCTGCCTCTCCTGGAAGTTGCTTTGGACAAAGCGTCTGCTAAATGAATCAATGTAAATGTGATAAATGTACATACATTGCCTCATTTTTTAAAGTGTTTGGCATGCAATGCAGGACTAGAAGGCTATAAACGGGATCTGTTCCTTCCAGCCCCTTGTCACTAAAC
>NC_044501.1:26150489-26225489 GCF_902362185.1 Chanos chanos | reverse complement strand
GTGTGTGTGTGTGAGAGAGAGAGAGAGAGAGAGCATATGAGGTTATGTGTGTGTGTGTGTGTGTGTGTGTGTGTGTTTGTATGTACGTGTGTGTGTGTGTGTGTGTGTGTGAGAGAGAGAGAGAGAGAGAGAGAGAGAGAGCATATGAGGTTATGTGTGTGTGTGTGTGTGTGTGTGAGAGAGAGAGAGAGAGAGAGAGAGAGAGAGCATATGAGTTTGTGTGTGTGTGTGTGTGTGTGTGTGTGTGAGAGAGAGAGAGAGAGAGAGAGAGAGAGAGAGAGAGAGAGAGCGCATATGAGGTTATGTGTGTGTGTGTGTGTGTGTGTGTTTGTATGTACGTGTGTGTGTGTGTGTGTGTGTGTGTGAGAGAGAGAGAGAGAGAGAGAGAGAGCATATGAGGTTATGTGTGTGTGTGTGTGTGTGTGTGTGTGTGTGTGTGTGAGAGAGAGAGAGAGAGAGAGCATATGAGGTTATGTGTGTTTGTATGTACGTGTGTGTGTGAGAGAAAGAGAGAGAGAGAGAGAGAGAGAATCCCTCTCTCTCTTGCCTTTGTCTGAAAAGTCTCCTGTACAACACTAACAGAATGAAAGCACAGTGGGACGCAGTGTAGGCTTTACCCGCCATTTACAGAAGTGAACCCGCCTTACCCATCACTTACAGAACAGAACTTTTTTCTTTGATACATGTCTGGCCATAAAAGGGGACTGGAATAGCATGGGTCACAGAGTGAATAAAACCGGAACTAACTCCTAATTGGTAGATTTTTTCTTTCGCCACAGGCAGGAGAGTTTTTTTCACACACCGACAGGGAAGGTTGCTTGAAAAAGTGAAGGGTAGTGTAATGTCAGGCCCTGGGTTAATCTCAGGGTTAGCTGAACACACACTCACACATACACACACACACACATACACAGGGAGAGAGAGAGAGAGAGAGAGAGAGAGAGAGAGAGAGAGATCATATGGAGGGTTACCATTTACCAGTGTCATGGTTTTTTCTGTACCTCTGCCCAGATGGTCACATCAACCTGAGGTACTCCTCAAAAACCCAACAGCACCTCCTCATCAGTGTTACAATGCCACACCGACCTGGAGTACTCCTCACAACCCAACAGACAGTCTGAGTGCTGTTAGAGGGAGCAGCTTGGTGAGTTTGTCATGCTAATGGGGGAAGTTTTTGAGTTTGATGGTTAGTAAGAGACTCTTGCATCATCAACAGAACTGATGTTTATGAGTTTATTTCCTAGCAACACAGCGTTCTCATTTCTGATAATAGGTTGGCTCTCACTGTGCTACTAACAGACCAACAAACTGTATAATAATAATATTGATGCGTAAAGTGTTGTCAAAACACTTTAGCCCTTAAAACCTCATTATTTAAGCCTTCCCAGAAAGCCCCTCAGTATGTGTGTTTATAACAAAGCCAAAAGCTATTTACCTGACACACTTCGTCTTGTCTCTGGACTGCAATTAATGCCCTCATTTTCTCATATTGTGACAGATGTTTTCTTCCCTCTCAAAACACTTAGAGTGGTTCAGATCTTTGCCCCCCCCCCCACCTCCCCTTCACACACACACACACACACACACACAAACACAGAGATAAATATACATATACACATAATACACTCACACACATACACACTCACACCCTCTACATTCATCTGCTTGGCTCCTCTTCACAGCAACCATAGCTGGGTACATGTGCTGGCAGGCCAATACGACCACAACACCTTGCTGTTTGATGTACTGGTTTCTCCTGTTTTACGATAAACTCACTTTAAGATAGGGCCCGCCCCCCTACCAGTGAAAAGCCAGAGTGAATTTCTCTGCCTCCCGTGTGTGTGCGCATCTTCATTTGCCTTGTCATTCTCCATTTATTTCATCAAACAAAACCCTTTCACACCAAAGTGCCTCTTGTCAACATGGTTTTTAATCACAACAATCTGCTCACAGTTCTTTTAAGAGCTGTTTTGTCTCTAGAGGCAAATGAAAAACGGAAGTGAAGACATGAGCATAACGGCCTGAAAGACACCCTCACAGAGAACAAATCATATCTGCACTGTCTCCACTGTTCTCACGGGAAACAGATCAGAGTCAAACACATAACCATCTTTAAAACTGATGGGGTTAGAATACATTTTACACAAAAAAGTCCTTAAAAAATTTCCTTGTTGCCTAATAATTCTCATTTGTTTCCAAAAGTTTAAGCAGCGGTTTCAGTTTGGAGCAGAGTTTGAGGTTGTTTCTAGGTGGTGAAAGGGAACTGGCAAAGACTTGAAACTGATCAGTGAATTTTGTGAATCTTTGTGCTAAGAGCCCAGCGTCATAGTGATGAGTGGCACTGAGGCCTGAAATGAGCAATATTCTGAATTTATTCAGAATTTCAATGGTTCTCTTTAAGTTGCTTTTCACAGTGTGTAATGGACTTATTCAATGGTTTTTTTGTGTGTGAGAATTTTCATTGTGCCATTCAGCCTTTGTCTGAAAAGTCTCCTGTACAACACTAACAGAATGAAAGCACAGTGGGACCCAGTGTAGGCTTTACCCGTCATTTACAGAACAAAACTTTTTTCTTTGATACATGTCTGGCCATAAAAGGGGACTGGAATAACATGGGTCACAGAGTGAATAAAACCGGAACTAACTCCTAATTGGTAGATTTTTTTCTTTCGCCACAGGCAGGAGAGTTTTTTTCACACACCGACAGGGAAGGTTGCTTGAAAAAGTGAAGGGCAGTGTAATGTCAGGCCCTGGGTTAATCTCAGGGTTAGCTGAACACACACACACACACACACACACAGATACATGTACACATACTTACACACACACACACACACATGAAGACTTACACAAACAGAGAGAGAAAGAGAGAGAGAGAGAGAGAGAGAGAGAGAGAGAGAGAGAGAGACTGGTACTCAGATTTCATCAAGTAAGATTTGCTGATTCTTTCCTGTAAGGAAGTGCTCATCACAGACAAATCCAAACTTAAATGCTTAAATACCCATCAACTACAAAAGGGAATCCAATTCAACATAGGAAATCTGCAATATTCTCCAGCAACTCAATTAGTAAATGAGCAATGCCCAGACATATTAATCTCCCCATGCCCACGCTCTGCATCTGGAGAGGGCCAGAGATGACTGACAGTTTGTTTTTGATATTCTACATTCTCTAGTCGGTCTTGATCAAAATATACCAGAAAACATGGTTACATAGATTAGAGTCTTGAATGAGGACCATTTTCAGTACTGTGACTGTTGATAAATCAATAAGGACGTCTTTTTCTCACATCCTTCTCATCATTTTAATGTAGCATGTCAGAGGACAACACATACATAATTATTACTGAACAGTGTTGTTTGGAAAATTTAATGTAAGCAAAAATTTTGAAGTTGAATGTGTACAGGAGTCTTGCTGAAGCTTGGTGAGAATTTCAGAATCATTCAGAGAAACTTGTTTAATTTTCAGAATTCTCTTAATACAAACCTGAAACCAGAAGCAAGTATAGCAATGCTGAATCACCCACACATTTGTTTCTCCTTTCAGTCTAATGTCTGTGATTATGTCTCCATACGAACCGTCATCATCCTCAGTGAACCCCTCGCTATAGAATCCTTCTCTAAGAGCCAGACCAAGACCTTCATCTGCAAAGACAAACAACAAAACACTCATTAAGACACACAGAGCAGCAGTGCATGTACAGTGCTGTCTGACAGGCCATATCACCATATCCAATCCAACACACACACACACACACACACACACACACACACACACACACACACACAAAGGTTGTTCCTGTTTCAAAACAATACATAATAGAGTCTTAGAGTTCAGATAACCAGATGAGAGAGATATCAAGTCCTTTAATTGTAAGCTAAGTAGTTTTAGTCTCTGGCATTTAAAACAATAGAAACTGACAAGGAGAGGCCACCAAAAAGCAACTACTGGACAATAAAACAAACAAATTAACAATTAAAAAAGATACATTAGCTTGTCTTAGAGACATACAGAAGGTCTTCCTAGTCCCACCCACTAATGGACAGACAGGGGAAGGGAAAAGTGGAGATGGGAAAAGAGGAAATGACACCTAGAGCTTTCTGAAAACTGTCTTTATTTCCTAACGCAGCTCCACAGGGACAAGAAGCAGCCACAGCTTGTAAGGAAGAGGAGAAATGTTTATTCACGATCGATGAGAAGAAAAAGGCATCACATGACTGACTGCTCTTCACCTAATGTCCAACAATCTATCTATTTCCACATTGTGGGGTGTGGTCATCATATCCAACTAACCTAGACTCCTTCCCTCATCTATTTTATCCCTTCCTGTTCTTTTCTTTTGAAGTATCTGTGCAGGTCTCCTCTATAGAGGGAGGCTAAAGCCAGTAGACACCTGCAGTCTTAGTCCATACACGAATGTATGAAATACTCATGGGTTTCCATGTCAACCACAGATAAACAAAGTCTTATCTCACAACATTATGAGTCACTCCATGTTACACATGACTACTATAAATATATAAGAAGTAAAACAAAAATTTTCCATTGTCTCAGTCAGTATTGTTTTTACTGTCTCATTCAAAGTCAGTGTGAAAGTTATACCTTGCTGGAACTCCTGTTGGCCAGGTTGGTTCTTTACTTCAGGTGCCTCCTTCAAAGTTGCTCTCTTGTACCTTGTCCTCGTGCTGCTCCTCTTCCTCCTTGTTTTCCAGTACCTCCCCACACTGGTCCTATTCCTTCTCAGCTCCCTCTCTGGTTTCCAGGATGTCCTGCTCCTGCCGCTGCTCCTGTTCCATGTCTCCCTGACAAGACTCCTGCTGCTCGTCGTCTGTGGCTCCTCGACTCATTTCCTGTACTGCTTCATATTGTCGCTCTTCCTCCTCCATTACACCACTGCTGTTTTCCTATAGCTTGGTCTCGTGTTGCTTCTCTGCCTGGTTGGTTTTCTGTTCTTCATCATACTCATTGGACTCCTGTTCCTCCTCCTGTCCTTTGTCCTCCTCAGACTGGTGCTCCTCAACTGTCCTCTGCTCCAAGGTGTTCTTATCCACTGTCAGGTCAGTGGATAAGAACTCCTCCTCAAGGGGCTGGGAAAACTGCTGCAACTCATCCTCTTCCTCAGTTTTAAGGTGCTCAAACTTCAAACACAACTCCGCCAGCTTGGTCTGCAGTGTCTGATGCAGAACATTACTCCAGAGAGAAAACTAAGGCACTTTCTAACACAGATAATGCTGTCTTCTGACAATGTGTCACCTTTACACAGCTTCAGTATCATCTGTTGGGCACACTGAGCATACCTCAGCTTCATGGAAAACTTGTTTTGTAGACAGCTCCTCCACCTCAGCGGTAACCTGTGAGAGCACAAACATCGGTGGATGTGACACTCTGAAAACCAGAGCCTGTCAGTCAAGTTTAACGAGAGTAAGACAGTCTTACCTCTGTCAGATCCCTGGTACAATTATCCAGGATCTTCTGCTCTGTCAGGAGAATGTGATGTGGACGTAAAGAATCAAAGATGTTATTCCAGGACCTAGACTGAACATAATCTCACAAACTGCCATTTATTCTGTTGTTCTGTCAGTGAATCTGAGAAGATGATAATTGATAATATTGATAACTAAAGTTAATTTCCTGGACAGTCATATAGGCAGAAAATGCAGTAAAGATAATAAAGAAGGAGCACACGTTCAGATGAGGCAGTGTTAATTTCGTCGACCAAAACTGTGATGAAAATTGCTCGTCAACAAACTTTGTTCCACGACGAAAATGAGACGAGAACTAAATAAAAATGCACCTTTGAAAATAAAAACTGTGATGAAATATATTACCATTTTCATTGACGAATACTAACGAAATGATAATGTCCGAGACAGACGAATGGACAAGCAAGTATAGCCCTCCTCTGGAAATCGAATGTTAAACATGTTAACTAACGTTAACTTGGCAACCAGCGTTGCCAGATGTCCAATTATTATGGAAGTTGTACAATAATTTTGCTCTCTGTGCGATGTACGATCAATAACGCCAAAAGTCCCATAATGTGCGATAATTTGATCATTTTGTGACACTTAGCATTAGTAGGCTAGTTGTAATCAATCTCATTTTAATCTATTTCCCAACACGATCAGGATAGTAAAATAAGGATCCCACGTCTGTGTTTACACATCTCTGCTCACACTCTTTCCAGCTATTCATTCTTGTTGTGATGATGAACTCACGAGCTGTCGTTAACTTAACCATGCATCAAATCTTCTTTACAAATCAGAAATTTGGGGTATTTTATACTTATGGGCCAGTACTATATTTACCCAGTGCAATGCAGTTATTGTTATAATATTATGTTACCTGAGCTCGTCAAATGACCGCCCGCTCATATGAAGAGAGTTTGCGCTAGATATAGCTTACTGCTGCATCCACGTGAAAACAGCAAAAAAAACAAAAAACAAAACAAATAAATAAATAAAAAAATAAAAACGCGCCGAACAGGAAGGTGAGGACAGGAGAGAGGCAAAGTTTGTTTTTAAACAATGTGGCTTGTAGGCAGTGTCAAAAAGTTGTTCGTCTCAGTAAATACGTGTTTTCTGAAATTACACATTTACACATTTGTGTTCTCTTGGTTATGACTCGCGTACAATAATTTCCCTCAAAATACTATAATTTTAAGTCTCTGGTATGATACTTTAACATTTCCCATCTGGCAACGCTGTTGGCAACTCATATCATGGCTACTCTCGGAAGAAGAAAAAGAACGAATTTGTGACACATTTTAGCTACAATACAACTGAAAATAAAACACACTGCAAACAATATGGGTGCAAAATCGGTGGAAGAAATACCTCAAACCTCAAGAGGCATTTGAAGACGCACCACCAAGAAATATATGATACGAAAAGTCACGCTTTCATCAAAATCATCTTAAAGGCTTGACTTTGTTAGCTGGAAGCAGACAGCTATGTTTTCTTGTTCACTTGACTTGGTAACGTCAATTGTGCATATCGATAGCAAGTCTAAGAATGTCTGTGTGTTTGATGAAATCACCGTAATGATATAACTGAAAAAAAAAAGCAAATTGACGAAAATGTGACAAATGTGTTTGAGTAAAATTTGACTAAAAATTGTCTAGTTTTCGTGGACTAAAACTAATAATGATCAAATGACTGAAATATGACAAAAACGAATACGTATTTTAGTCAGAAGACGAAAAACAAGACTAAATCAAAATCACCTGCCAAAATTAACACTGAGATGAGGAAGATACTTCTTCACCTCGATCCAGCACTCAGCTCTCTGGATGGCTTTCTTCTCACTGAACACCTTTTTGATCAATCCGCTTTGTCTTTCTTTCCCAACCTCACACCATGATTTACAATTACAATTTACAATTTGTTATTTGGCAGACGCTTTTAGCCAAAGCGACTTACAATCAGTGCATCAGTCAGATTTCTAATACCTCATGAGCAGAGATCACAGTAAGACTGAGCGTCAATTTACCCCTTCGTATTACGCCCCTGGAATACTTTGTTAAACACAGATACAAGACAAGGTTTTCTTTTTTTTATATAAGGAAAGGGAGGTTAGGCAGTGGGTGACAGGTGGGTTCTAAAGAGGTGGGTTTTCAGTTTCCTGCGGATTTCAACCTTACTCCATCATTCTGCTGTGCCTTTCATTCCCAACCTCACACCATGTTTCCAGCCTCACTCCATAAATCATGCCATTAGAACAAAGCAAGTTTAAAGGCTAACTTACAGACCTACTGAAGATGAGTTGCCTGTGAGAGAAATTCCACTCCTTTGCAAATACACTCTCATTCTATTTATGGCCAGTTTGTTTGCATGAAAGCACCTGAACAGCAGCTGTGATGTTGAATGAGCAAACAATCATTAAGTCATGTAAACATGTTAAATTAACAGAGGGTATGAAATGGTGAGAGGAGCATTAAAGGAATCTTATAAAGTGAACTGTGTAGCGCAGTCATTGTGGATGATAGTGGTTGACTGAGACTATGGTCTGACTCTTACACTGTGTACAGTTATAACTTTGTTGAATGTCACTGTCAAAGTGAGTATTCTTTTAAACTGGAAAAGTAGACTTGGTAGTTGTCTAATCAAGCCTATAATGGTTATCTGATTGGAAGACAAACATCTGAATCTAACAAACTCAAATAAGTTTGGGAATTGATTTCATCTCAATGCATTTCTTATGCAGCGAAACAAAGTCAGCAAAAAAATAAATAAATAAAAAATTCAGGCCAAATATAAATGACCCCCTTCACTCCAAAACTGACCTTCACTATAAAAACTATATGTAAATCCTTTTTAGAAGACTTTAGTGGAAGTAGCTTTAAAATAATCAAAACTGAGAGAGCTGTTGCTTCAACTAGTCAGATACTGGCCACAGACACACTGCTGTTTCTCTCAGCTGCCCTGAGAAAAACAAACAGGATGATGTCACGCAGGACTTCACCAGTCAGCTACCAAACCCCCATTATACAGTGTCGTTTTAAAGTGAGAATGCTGTGCTAGATAAGAGTGACAAACTGGGAGGACAGTGGTCCTGTCTTTTGTCTCATTGCTCCTTTTATGGTGATAACTTTTGTCCTCCTCGTTTTGATCATGTCCTCCCTCTTTCCCTCTCTTGTCCTCCTTTCCTGCCGTGTCAGTTCCTTGTCTCACAGTCATCGCGTAACTTGTTTACTGCGATGGTTTTGGACGCTATCGAGTGAGAAATCTTTCTGAGAGGCGTGAGATGCAATCTTTCTGCCGCTCCGCTGTTTCCTCGCCTTGTTTACACAGAAGATGGAGTGGCAGCCAGACAGGCACACATTCAGTTCCAATTTCACACCTGAACTATGGCCGCACCACGGCCAAAAGGGACAAACTTTTCAGGTATGACATTGACTCTCTACTCAAATCTGAGAAAAACAGAGAGAGAATACTGCCAAACCCCCTAACAGTGTGAATCAAATCAAAAATACCCTGACTGCTGTTCTAATTGCATGACGAGTAAAGATTTACAGACCAAATAAGAGTAATGATTGAAATGACAGGGAGTAGCAGTCTGTGAGAGTGCAATTTGTCGATGTTTAAGAATTTGTACACAGCTCCCTTATTCTCTGTCTCTGTCTGTCTGTTGTTGGTTTATGTCTCTCAGACTGACTGAAACTGGATTAATAAAACACATAGTCCCACACACCTGACACAGGGTCCTCTGCATTGTGAATTTCAAACAATGCAAGCAGAACTAAATACATCACTCAGCCCTTGACATTTGTACCTCCAGGACTGTTTCTAAGACCAGAAAGACGCTATGAGCTGAAATGCAAAGAGCGAAATGATTACACTAACGCAAAATCATACTGATGTTTTGAAAGGTGTCGGTTTTGAAATCGACTTAACCTGAGAACTTCTGCCCTTGTGAGAACTTTGTATCTAGTGGTTTGAGGGAGAGGATAACGACATGGAGAGACACTGAGAGATTTCTCTATGATTATTTACAGTGCTTTCCAGCCTGCTCATCTTTTTCATATTGTGTGGAGGACAGAGTTGGAGTGGAATGCCTCCTCATCTTTTTCCCATTGTGTGGAGGACAGAGTTGGAGTGGAATGCCTCCTCGCTGCAGGACGGCTGCTTTGATACGTCTTTTGATTGGCTCATATTGTGACTCAGCCCACGGGCTAATTAAGAGCCAACCTCGGCCGCTCTTTTATTTAACAGCCTCTGAGCTCAAGGTCAGTTATTCTCAGTCTATAAATACAGCCAGACAAAGAAAACAGGGGCATTGTTTTCGTTACTTAAATATCCTGATTATTTTTGGTTGGTTTTGTGTGCATTATTCAAATATTATAATTGATTTGAATTCATTAGAGTCTAATTTAATTGAGCAGTCTTTTAGGATAAAGCAATACCATTCACTTGAGTTCAATCAATCAGATTTACGCAAAGCCATCTTGGATTTACATCACCACCTGTCATTTATGTTAACGTCATAAAAGTGAAGTGAAGGAGGTCATACATGACACATTTCTCAAACTGGGAAACTCTAGTCAATGTTTTACACCAGGTCAGAAGACACATGCACTGAGTCTAGCAATTAGAGTCATCTGTTTTTCTGTTCTGTGTGTGTGTGTGTGTGTGTGTGTGTGTCTGTGTAGGCATTTAGTTATGTATTAACATTAAATCTGGCCACATAAATGCTTCTGATTTTTGGTAAAATAAAAATTCCTGTTGAGAATTTAAGGCCACATGTCATTTTAGTATCAAAGTACATTGTAAAATGTGGTTATTTTTTCATGTAAATTAAGAGATAAGTGAATGCTGATAAAGTGAATGCATAAAAGTGGCATATGCACTATTACTAATCCCCTTTAAATGTTCTTTAAATGACTTTACTTAATTTAATAACTTTAATTTATTTTATTTCATATTTAACTTATTTAATCATTTTATTTATCATTTTCTTGAAATAACTCTTTTCCATGTTAAACTTTTATACAGTTATAAAAAGACATTTATTTCATGAGCGGACAAATATAGATCTTCCTCTTCCTCCTCTTCGGCAGGCCTACTTTCTGGGTCCTTTTATCTGAGTGGGGCATTTCACTCATCCACCAGCTGTCTCGTTTGAAATTCTCATTTCCTACAGTTTCATTCATTCGTTTGTTCATTCCTTCCATCAGCCAATCACTCCTCCCCGTTCATAAAGAGAGGAAGAGCACTTCTCATTCCACTCCATCAGAGCTCTCACCACCATCTCCAGCTGACAGCTGCATATATATGGATGCAAATGAGCTCAAGTGTGTGTGTGTGTGTGTGTGTGTGTGTGTGTGTGCGTGTGTGTGAGCGCGTATGTATCCTGGAGAGAGAGAGAGATAAATATTAATAGCTGTATCTGGAAAATTATGATATCATTTCAGTTTAAATGCAGGCCATTAGGAAGGTCCTGTCTCTTTCTCTCTCTCTGTCTCAGTAGCTTTAACCTTTTAGCATAGCCTGTTGACATAACACAATATGATTTTGCGTCTTGTTAACATATTTACATTCCAGTTTTTAAAAAATCCTATCAGTACTTGAAATTTTTACCATCATTGAGAATACTGAGAAATAACAATTTATCTGCTTACTGGGCAGTGATGCTCACATGATTACCCTGTTTATCTGTAATAATAATAATAACTGAATAGTGCTGGTTATGTTTTCAGGTAACAGCACAGTAATAAATAGTTTATATCCCATTTCATGATATACAATAAGTTGAATGAGTTCTAATGGTGGTCCAGTCTAACTCAGGAGTTGGAAAGTGAGGTTGAAAGTCTATGAGAAGAGAGGGGGGTATCTGAACAGGTATCTGAATAGGTCACACCATACACACAAATCCAACCAGTCAAACTTTCAGTCATTTCACAATCAACACAGAAAATGACCTTGGAAGTGATCAGGGCACTGCTCTGTGTGTGTGTGTGTGTGTGTGTGTGTGTGTGTGTGTGTGTGTGTGTGTGTGTGCGCGATCGTGCACGTGCGTGTGTAATGTACACTGTTGGTCAGTCAAGGGCAGTAGAGAAGAGAGGGAGAGAGAGAGAATGATGGAGAGAGAGAGAAAGAAAGATGGAGAGAGAGTGTAAGTCCTCTGACTCACTCTTCTGAATCTCTCATTACACAGTTACTGGAATTTACAAGGGCACACACACACACACATACACACACACACACACACACACACACACACACACACCAAGAGATGAGTTCTTGGTGTGTGTGTGGCCTGCGTAAGAATGAAAGACACTCCATATGTAATCTACATCACACCCACACCCACACACACCCCCACACGCACACACACACACACACACACACACACCCGCACACCCACACACACATGCGCACACACACACACACACACTCCCACACACACACACACACCCACATCCACATCCACCCACACCCACACACACCTACACCCACACAAACACACATGCACAGACAAGCAATACTTTTCTACACCCATACATCAGCTGAGGCATAATCAGCTTTTGGTAGCAAATCTTAAATGTCTCCTCTCCCCCACTAAGCTCTCTGTCTCCCTCTTTCTCTGCGTCTCCTGCAGTGAAAGTCAGGGAGAGACCAAGGCTGTGCAGAGACGGCAAAGATCCACGCAAAGTTCAGAGTTTTCATCTGGAACTATCTGTGAAGGCTTGAAATATAATTTAACCATATAAAATACATGGGGTGGCCCACTGGAGTGAATCAGCATGTGGTAGTGGGTTTTTCTTCCTCAGAATTTCCTCAGTGTGGTAGGTATGGACGTAACCAGACACACACACACACACACACTCCCTCTCTCTCTCTCTCTCTCTCTCTCTCTCGACGGAGATTAATGTTCATTCTGAATGTGAATTAGTTATTTTATTTTACATGATTTTACCCACATCACTAAATCTGTACCAGTTCCTTTCTCTCTCTCAGCTACTCATCTTCCAGTTAACTATGTCTGTATGAACTATCTCCCCTTTTTCATCTTTTTCACATGCATCTCCATCTTTCGGTGTCATCCTCTCTACTTCAGTTCCTCTACCGCCTCTGTTTCTCTCGTTTCTCTACTTCAGTTCCTCTACCGCCTCTGTTTCTCTCGTTTCTCTACTTCAGTTCCTCTACCGCCTCTGTTTCTCTCGTTTCTCTACTTCAGTTCCTCTACCTCCTCTGTTTCTCTCGTTTCTCTACTTCAGTTCCTCTACCTCCTCTGTTTCTCTACTTCAGTTCCTCTACCTCCTCTGTTTCTCTCGTTTCTCTACTTCAGTTCCTCTACCGCCTCTGTTTCTCTCGTTTCTCTACTTCAGTTCCTCTACCGCCTCTGTTTCTCTCGTTTCTCTACTTCAGTTCCTCTACCTCCTCTGTTTCTCTCGTTTTCATCCTCCTACCTGTTTACAGTCTGACTCTCTTGTTTTTTTTATTGTCTCTCTGATAACAAGAGAGCAGCTGTCTGCTGTACTGGAGAACGAATCTTTTCACCTTTTTTGAAAACTCTTTCCACAGAAAATGGTGACATGTTAAAAGCTCTTGGTTGATGTGGAGAATAATGAAATGGACCAGAGAATTCCAGACTGGTTTCGCGTCTCAAGGTTTTCAAAAGACTGTTATAGAAAAAAGATTTGTGTTTGAGGACCTTTGCTTGGTCAGACAGTGGAAGGGTAGTTGTGTGAAGAGGTGCAATGGTTGTTGTCATTGTGAGTCTGTGTTTGTGTGTGTGTGTGTGTGTGTGTGTGTGTGTGTGTGTCTGTGTCAGGGCTGAATGACACTGCAGGTTAATTGTGTAGAGAGAGAAACACTGTGTATGTGGAGAGAATTCCATTTGCAATGTGGGTCCAAATGAATAAACCATGCATGCTGAATATATTCGTTGTAATGTGTGTGTGTGTGTGTGCGCGCGCGTGCGTGAGAGAGAGAGAGAGAATGGATCTGGAGGAAAGCGTAGCATGCTAATCTGAGGAATGGATTCTCATTCAGAATGGTTGGCTGTGGTGTGTGATGCTGTGCAGAGATGTATGGACCTCTTGTTTAATTACCAAGACACCAAGGACGTTCACCACACTGACTGCTCTGGAAGATATGGAGAATAGCATTACTGGAGCTCTCAAGGCGCTATGGTGAGAATCTTTAGTGTTCATATTGTGATCAGAACGGTGTTGGTGCACAAAGATACACTGAGGATTTTAGTAAAACAACACTTCTTGTCACAAGGTCCAAATGGACCACTACTACCTAGTTACCTTAAACAATTAAAATCTTTTTTTGACACTTGTAATGGTATAAAAACTTACATGAAGAGTGTCAGGTTTGTTTATGTTTAGCTTGTCTTCTGGTTTGGAGTCATGTTGGGACCCGTGTTGTTAGTTTAATGAGCTGTTTAATGAGCTGTTGCTGGGAAGATAAATATGATAACTTTCACACGGGGGTGCACTGGCTTTACGGGAAAAAAAAGAAAAAAAAAAAGATCTCATCAGTTTGAATTCACAGGAACCTAATTTCAACACATTTATTAAACACTGGTGATACCATATAGCTCATGTTGTGTCTTTTCTTTTCTTTTAAGGACAGGGCATTGAAGGTTGACAGTGCTTTATCATATGATTTTGAATGAATTGCTCCAATGTATTAATGTCTTCAGTCTTTAGGAATGAAAAGAGCTGTGATGTCATAATTAGCACTAGTCCCAATTTGAATGTTGAAAGCAAATTCAGTGTTATCAGCAGAAAACATGCTTTTTTTCATCCTTTGTTGTTTTGTCTGGAGTTTTTATGCTTCTTGCCCTAAATCTTTCATGCTCTGCACAGGGAGGAGAAGGAGGAGGAGGCAGTGATTTTGTCTCCTACTGCATGTATATGTTTTTTTTACTGAGATGAGGACTCAATAGCCCAGTTATTCCCTAACCCAGACTGTGATTCTTTAAGGGGCAATATCAGCTGTCTTTTATCCCCCTCCCCCATCATGAAACCAATAAACGCAACATATCCATGGTATTTTTTTTCCATCAATGTCTTAAATAATTGACATTTAGGCTGTCAGAGCAGAGCCAACAGTGCTTGAAATCTTCTTGAGTCCAGCATGTGCTGGATCTGTAGCGTCAGAGGTATAACTGCAGGTGGCCACCTCGTGTGCCTGAACCTCACAGACAGTACACACCAGATGTCATAACTGCCACCCTGTCAGCACACCAAGGCTCCACTCCTGTTTGTCACCAGCTTATCATGTTCATCCTCACCTCAGCCGTCAGCAGCAATGATGGAGAAATAAACAGAAGAACTGGCCCCACCAGCTGAAACGAGAAGGTTAAAATTCTGTAACCTTGATGTCATCGAAAGTCCTTTCCACTTGGCTGAGGAAGATGAAAAAGCAGTTTTGGGATGACGAGCAGAGGTTGAGACGGGTACAACATGGAACAACGTGTACCAGACAGACAGATGAACTGTGAGGTGTGAGAGTTATCAAACATGGCTCTAATTTTTCATGCATCTGGTCCAGACATGGGCTCTCATTTCCCAGGCAGGATGGTTATAATCAATCACAAGGGTCTAGGAGAACAGATGGAATCTTCATTTAGTTTCATCTGTTGTCTCTAATCTCTGGGCAAAAGTAGCAGACTTGTACTGAAATTCAGGAGAAAGATTTCAGTACAGTGCTAGAGACAGTTTATGTTAATATTTGTGCTTACAGACCAATTTGTTGAAATGTTATGAATCTTCATCAAAATTTCTTCAGTGTTGTTAAACATAACACTCTCTTCACAAACTTAAACACTTCATGATGGCTTTTCCTTGGTTTGCTGTTGGATTTAAGGGTTTGTTTTTTTTTCGATGGGAGTACTGAGAACAGAGGGTGAGAAAATAAGGAAGCATATGAGCTAAATGCATCTGTTGTGAGCTTAATTCTGGCTGAGGGTCTCTCCAGCTCTCAGGTGTGTGTGACAAGCTGGTGCCAGCCCTGATAGATAGTAATGAGGAAGATGTGAGAGGAGACAAGCCCGTCTGCCATCTGACGAGCCAGACTTTTCTCGTTTTATGTGTCCGGTAAAGATCCTTTAATCATTCTCTCTCCAAGCAAGGCACACTAATGGCTCTCCAGAGGCTCTGTTCACCACATTGGTGCAGTCCTCTAAAATTCAGGCACTGAGAGAGAGAGAGAGAGAGAATGCAGAGAGGCTGAAAGAGAGGAAGTTTTAAAATGGGAGGATGTGGTCTTTACAATGCCTACACTAATGAGTATGGGTAAGGGAGGGGGAGACAGGCCTCTCTGGGACTAGTTGGAGTGACTTGAAAAGGAGATGAGGAGTCACTGTGCAATCAAGTGGAGATACAATGAGAGTCTGTCAAGCAAAGATACAATCACAATTTCTTTCCTAAGTAACGATGGTGTCACCCAAGTACTCAAGATTTCCAAGGTGGACTGGAAGAAAAGAACAATTTCATTAAAGTTCATCATGCACAGAACTGTCATGGTTTTTTTTTAGATTTTAATGATTTATTTATTACTTTGTTAATTAGTTAGTTAGCTGAACCAGAGACTGAGATACCATCTCATACACTGGAACTAAACAAAGGCCCAAGAAAATTTTGCCATTAATGGAGAAACATGGAGATGACCTTTCCACTGAGTGTAATGTCTTGGCTTGTCCAACGATACAGAGGAGGCTGTCTTTTGAGGTCACCTTTTCCAAAGGTCAGGTCAGCTGCTGCCTCACACTGCCACTTTTCAGCCCCCTGAGAAGAGCCACATCAGGCTGAATTATTGAAGAAAGGAGCAGTGGTGATGGATGAACTTCTCAAATGTCGCTCGTTTTAGTCGTTCTCTGAAAGTAGAGGTTCCATTTTTAAAATGCCATTGCCAAAGGTTTTTGTGATTTCTTTAACAGTGAAACACAATGGGGAAACTCTGCAAACAAATGCAGAGTTTTTTTTTTTATTCCTTTTTTCTATTGATATTTAAATGAACTGCCAGTCTGAGCAAATTGCTTTGGGCAAATTGAAAACACGTTGTTGATTAATTAGTTGTTAGCCCTTGTTTTGATTTAAAATAGCAAGATTCAAATCACAGGCAGACTTTACCAACACAACTGCTCTGAACCAGAATGTGGGAATTTTTATTTAAAAACATGCTTCTCTTTTGAGGCTCCAGCCACGCGTGCCATCTCCAGTGACGACGCAGCTGTCTTTGTGTCAGTGTGTGGATTTAGCCGTGAGTGAGAGTTATGTAATACAACAATGAGAAGTGAAATGATCAGATCGTTCCCAAGGCGCTATTTGACATATTGATGTCCACTCCTGTCATCCAGCATTGCATTTTCCCTCTCCACAGGACAATCCCAATACTGAACCATACTGCCGGACTTAACGTTTAGACAGAAATAGAGAGGAGAAAGAGAGAGAGAGATGTAGAGAGAGAGACAGAGACAGAGATGTAAAGGGAGAGAGAGAGAGAGAGATGTAGAGAGAGAGAGAGAGAGACAGAGAGATGTAGAGAGAGAGAGAGAGAGACAGAGAGCTGTAGAGATAAAGGGACGTATAGAGAGAGAGACAAAGAGAGAGAAAGAGATGCAGAGAGAGATCCACAGAGATGGGGTCTTATATATAGGGAGAGAGGGGAGAGAGAGAGAAAGAGGGGGGAGAGAGAGAGAAAGAGGGGGGAGAAAGAGAGAGAGAGAGAGATGGGAGGGTGGGGAGGAGGACTTGTGATGATTGATGTTAAGCTTGCTACAACCCAGGGACTCAACTGATCATGGCTAGCTCTGTCAGCCTGTTGTGTAGATGATGTAATTTAACAAGGACCTTTTTTAAAAAAAGAAAAATCCTCATGCTTGTCATTTATTACATCATCCAAAGCTGTGAGCCATATTACTGATGTGTCGTGAGCAGTTTATTAAACGTCGTGACAACACACACATACACAGGAACAGTAATTTCCAACATTACAAGACAGGGTATATTTTTCTGCCATAGCTATGAGTCAGATGTAATGCAAGTGAGTGTGAGGTATTCATATCAACTCCAGAGAAACGGTGAACTCTTCTGACCTGTCAGGATGCTAGTTTCAGGTGATTTTGTGACTAACATTTGTTGTTAGTGTTCTTCTAAGATCAAATTCAGAAGTTATGGATCATTCCAGATCATTTTGCAAACACTGTGTCTCTGTGCGTAGGGTCCCTGACAGTGACACTTTACCGCAGGACTCTGGGAGCAGCATTCAGATAAACTTCAAAAGGGAAACAGCGACAGTGGCTTAAGAGTACATGTTCTATTCTGCGACACACGCCTCACTAATGCTGGGGAAATGAGAAATCCTGAGACAAGCTGCTTTTTTATGAAGTTTTTTTTTTTTTTTTTGGAGGGAATTATGTCAGAGATGAACTGTGTTTCTGTACCGTTTTGTGAACACTGGGTCTAAGATTAGTGTAAAGGCAGAAAAGGCCCTGTTCAATTTTCTCTGACTATTCAACTAATAAACAGTGTGAGACATTTGTGTTGTTTTTTTCTTTGACACATCCGGGGATGGCTTGGCAGGAGGCATAACCCCTTACACTCACTGTGTTCATAAAGGTGATAAAATGGATCTTTAAAGAAGTAAAGGGAAGAATATAATACACAGTTGCTGAACACAGAAATTACAATAAGGATGGTCTTTCTCAAAAGATAATAACCCAGAAGGAAACCTTAGTCTCTGAAACCTGTGACCTGTCACTGTAAACTTGCCAAAGCCCTCTCTGGTTCCTTTGTGAGGTGCATTTCTAAATGAAAGGACAGAAAAAATACTCACCATTTCTAAAAGACATTATAAAGGAAATAAAGAGAAGGGGCGCACTAGTGGTCTCTCTCTCTCTCTCTCTCTTCCTCTCTCTCTATGTGTGTGTGTGTGTGTGTGTGTGTGTGGGCATTTGTGACTGAGTGCGTATGTATGTGTGTGTGTGTGTGTGAGAGAGAGCGAGAGAGAGAGAGAAAGAGAGGGAGGGAGGGAGAGAAGTTTGGTGGTAAGGGGTGAAAAAAGATGAGCTGAAGTAATTTGTAAAAAAAAAAAAAAGAAAAAAGAAAGAAAGAAAAAATGTCGCAAGTCAGATGATGGGCAGTTAATCTGCAGCAGGGAGTTTGGGTTTTACACTATTAAGATGCTAAGCTGTGCCAGAGAGAATGTGAAAACCAGTGCAGTGTGGCTGACTGTTTGACATGGGATTTAGTCCAACAATGCTCAGTTGCATTAGCTTCCTCTGTCCTCCCACTGTCTCTACTGCACGGGGACGGAGAGGGAGGGAGTAAGTGAGAGAGAGAGGAACAGTACCCTTTCACTGCAACGAATTCGCTTCGCTCTCAGGTTGAATGGGAGCAAAATTCACTCTGATTGGCGAAATTCGTAGGGAATCCGCTGAGGCAAGTGAAACTGAGATAGCGAATTCTCAACTTTATGCAAATGAGAACCACGCGAGAACCAATCAGTTCAGCATGTGATGTGTTTGGTACGTGAAATTCTCTAGAGAAGCGGGAGTAACGACAAAAAGTCTGACCGAGATGGCAGAGGCTAAAGGCTACATGTAGCATGAAAACATGTATATGATTAAAAGATGTATAAGCAACCATTTGTGTCTACATCAACATAGGTTGTTGTTTACATGTCACTTGTACTTAGTCGGAGCCAGAGTGGTAGAAAAACTCTCTCAATGGCTCTGCACTGCGTGAAAAGAGGTGTATTCGGCCTGGAATACTCCTGTATATTCCCGGATACTCCACAGATTATTGGCTGCATCCGGCAGTTTGCAGCTCTGTTACGCGGCATGGAATACTCCTGAATATGTACCGTGTTTTGGGGTCTGCCTAGAGCCCTTAGTTGCCATGGTGAATAATCCCTTGGGGGTGCTTGGAAGGGAACATTTGCACTTCACACCTTGGGCCACCAGGTATCCTGCAATTGGTCAAAAGTCTTTCTTTGGATTGGTGGAGCAATGTCTTGCCCCTCCTCTAAAACCCTTCCCCATTGGTCCATTGTGGGTCCCCAGACATGAATTCATATGGTTTATATAATAATAATAATAATTATTATTATTATTATTAATAATAATATTATTATTATTATTGGTGGTGGTGGTGTTTTATGTTCATAGGTAGATTGTATAGATAGTCTGGCAAACAAAAATGAATTACACAAATTTTATTACAAATAAAGCAAATGCAGTATAATATAAGGGCGGCACGGTGGCGCAGTGGATAGCGCTGTCGCCTCACAGCAAGAAGGTCTCGGGTTCGATTCCCGGCCGGGCGGCCAGAGTCCTTTCTGTGTGGAGTTTGCATGTTCTCCCCGTGTCTGCGTGGGTTTCCTCCGGGAGCTCCGGTTTCCTCCCACAGTCCAAAGACATGCAGGTTAGGTGAATTGGAGACACTAAATTGTCCCTAGGTATGATTGTGTGTGTGAGTGTGATTGTCTGTGTGTCTGCCCTGCGATGGACTGGCGACCTGTCCAGGGTGTTTCCCCGCCTTTCGCCCTGTGACCGCTGGGATAGGCTCCAGCAACCCCCGCGACCCTAGTTAGGATAAGCGGCTTAGATAGTGAGTGTGAGTGAGTGAGTATAATATAAGGCATATAAATTGACAATTTTATATATATATATATATATATATATATATAATCAATGTACAATATATAACAGAATAGAATACATTAGAACAGAATATACTGTAATATCATAGTATATAATACAAATGCTTTTGGGAGCATAAATGAAACTCTAAATGTTGAGCATTCCCAAGAACAACCCAGCTTCCGTGGTCTCTATTCTGTAGCACCCCACACAGTGCAGACAACTCTGTGCTAGGCGGGAGGACCCACGCTGGCCTTCCATCCAAGATGGCGGCGCCCCCTTCAGAAATTATATCTACTGATGCGGTCCTCCATATGGCAGCCTCTTCCTCAGTTTAAAGAACACTAGCTCTGGCCTTGAGCAGATGCAAAACACAGTGAAAACAGAAATTAGATCACTGAAAATAGCAAATGGAGAAAAAGTCTAAGAACTACTAGGGAAATGATGTTTTGACTTACTCTTCTCCTCCTTTGCCTCGTTCGAGTGGCGATCCTGTCCCCCTCTTTGTTCTCTGGATTCACCCGGTAACTCTTTCGGATAGTCTCAATCGGTCTTTCAGGATGCTAGAGAGAAAAAAAAAGCGGAGAAGAAAGGAAGATTGATTAAAAGTTCGTTTAGAATTCCAAGCACTGCTATGAAACAATCGCGACGATATAGTCTACCAACAAAACACGTCGTCTTACCTTGTCCGTGGATCATATCTGTGCGTGTTGTTTTCAGCATTATGCATTATCCGCACAGATTCCTGTAGAAGCAAAATTAATACAAGAGTTAAATTCAACCACATTAAGGGATAAAGCAGATAAAGAAATGTGAACATATCAGAATGCGCGGCAGTCAAAGACGAAAGCCGGAAGGCTACAGAAATAAACTTACCGAAACAGAGTTATTCCCCGCACGTCTTCTTTTCTCGGTCAGACTCCTCTTGCGCCTCTTTGATGGGACTCCATCCTGTCCAACCGCCGAATAACATTCTCCATGAACGTTTACTGCTGTTCAGACATCTTCTTAAAATGCATTTAACGGGGACACCAGTTGTTTGTTTTCGTTCAGACTCGGCGTTGGAAAAATTGGATATTCCCGGCGCACGAGTAGCCTCTCCACTCCGCTGTCCGTTCGAAAACTTAAGTGTTCTTTTGCAAGCCATCTTCAAAATGCACACTATCGACAGAATACGGAGTACAACTTCTGTAATCCTTCAGTGACTCGCTTCTCCTTACCTTACTACAGGTAACCCCTTCCCCAAAGCAAGTTTCGCGCTGCAGTTGCACACAATGCTATTGGTTACTGTCACCCTACGCCATGCACGCACAGAAAACTGATTGGACAGGACTCAACCTTAGATTCTAAGTGGGTGGTTTGAAAACGGGGCGCGTCCTCGTACTGAGGAGAAACATTCCGAACAAACAAGCGAGAATCAACAACAAAAACTCCTATGCCCTGTAAACTTTTTTTTTTAAGTCCTGTATCCTTTGTCCCGCATCCTTCATACTGAGATAATGTCCCGCATTTTCGCTGGTCGTTTGGTTTTTAACTGTCAGAAATAAAAAATATATGGATCCATTATTTTACCCGCCCGCACATGAGCATAGTTTCTAATCTATTTAATAGTGCTATGTCAAAAGCAGTAAAAATGCAACATAGGCGAGTTTTTTTAAAAGCCTTGCTTTCACCAAATGGCTGAGAGGAGAGCGTTGAGGGCGGTCATCAAGAGTCTGTGGCGGCCGTCAATCAAACTGTGCAGCTGTGGGGCCGACGAATTTCTTTGCTACGTTACAAAAACCAAACTTAGTAAAACTTTACAGATATGAAGATAAACGCTGTCAGCCGACGTCATGGTCAAAAAGAAAGGAAAAAGTTCTTTTATCCCTTCTGACCATGCTTCTCATCCAATAGAGATTTTGGCTTGATATAAAGATTTGCATTGAAATTGTTTTATTTTATGTAATATTTTATTTTGAGCCTTATTTATTCTTATAGTTGGATTTGGTCAGGGGTTTAACTTGAAAGACTTGAGCTGTATGATGCCTGCTGCTTTGCTTAAGTACAGTTGCCTTTGATGGGCCTGTAATGGCCAATGCATGTTGGATGTCTATCAATACAAGTGTATACAAGTGTTTCTTATTCAGTTAGACTGACATTATATCTACGTTTTACGTTATCTCTCTCATTGTTGGTAACATGTCCCACATTGTCCCACACAAACTTACCACTTGTCCCCCATTTGGTCTGTTTGCATCTGGTCACCCTATCACTTTCACCCCAAGTAAAGGGCAGTTGCATAACCATCAAATATGTAATTAATGAACCTCTCATTTAGACTTTTTTTAAATTATGTTTTCAGTGTGTTTTTGTATGCTCCATTTGAAGTGTCCATTGTAATTTAGCTGCACGACAGAGCAATGACATTAAAGGCTACATGGGCCTACCACTGCTGTATTATACACCATGCAACACCTAACAAGTTTGTGTGGTTATCAAAATATCGGCTAAATATTACATATAGGCTAACTGATAGAAAGTTACAGTGAGGAAGGGGGGCAGGCTTCTATACCCAGTCCCACCTAGACCACTGACTGTTATTAGCATTTGAAAGGCCAAGCCATCAGCTAACGACTGTGGTCACGCGGATGCCTGAAAACTGCCGTCTAACAGCTGTATTTGGACATTTGCGGGAGTTTTCAGGTCCGCATGACAAAGTTCTGAGGGCATCCGAATACCTCCGGAAAACAGCAGGTTTAGCGGAAGTTTACTTTGTCCGGATATTTCCGAATACACCACTTTTCACGCAGTGCTGGTCAGGGCAAATAGACCACTGTAGACCTTCATTTAAGCAGTCGAACTTTTGAGCGAGGTGACCTGCTTGCTATTTTCGCGACCAAGCCCCCAGAGCAAAATTTTGCCTGGATGAAATTCGCGAGGTGTTTTGCGGTGTGGAAGCCCTCTGAGGGTGAATGATTGAACAAGAGAGAATGAGAGAGAGAGAGAGAAAAAGACAGAGAGAGAGAGGTGTTATGAAAGAGTTATACTGTGTGCCATAACTCATTTTTCATCATGGCAGTGGGTTCCCATTCTTTAACAGCAGTAGTACCTTTCCATACCTGCATTCACTTAAATGAACCTAATTAAAGATAGTCTCTGGTCCTTTCAGGACCAGGAGAGAAATACTTTCACAGTTTCATTGCAATTTATGTTATGTGATTGCAAAATGAATATAAACATATAAACCTAGATAATATATCTCAACAGAACTGTCTTTCTGACTACACTACCTCTCTCCCTAACACAGGGCATCTTTCAGCACTATCACAGTGGGCTTTATTCATACTTGATGTACACTTTGAATAAAATTACGAGAATAATTTACTTGAAGAAAAAATGTAACTTACTAAACTGTTGATTTTTTTTTTTAGAATGCTTGTGTACTTAGACTGCAAGCAAAACATTTTTGATCGGTCGTGAAATGCATAAAGGGGAAATTGTCTGCTGACTGAATGGTACTGATTTTGGATCCTGGCTTTTGGTGGATCTCTGTCAACGTGACCTTCAGCAAGATACTGAACCTCCAGGTTGCTCTACCAATGGGCAATCTGAAAATATACAGTGAGTTGCTCTAGACTGGAACTTGGGTTAAATGTAATATGCATGTTTACCAGTGGTGTTCCATACTTTCAGAAACATGCTGTAAGTATACTACACATAGACTCATAGACATAGACACACAGAGGTCTGAAAATGGAAGCTTGAATACATAAGGATGCTAATTCAAATTTCACTGTAGTGCGCCACTTTCATCCCGAATGCGTTTTTATAGACTACACTGAGAATGTGATTCAGAGTCTGTTTGAAATGGATCTGGACTCATGGCATGTGCCAGACGCACATGCAACATACGTGAAGTATTAGCACAGTAACCCAGCTTAAACGAGATTTATAATATAATATAACATAATACAAAGTATGATTTAATGGATCAGTAGTTATAAGACAAAACACAACTGTAATACTCTTTCAGTTTCAGTGTCAGTTTCAGTTGCCAAATATGCATGTAGTTATACAGGAGTTCAGTTTGTAGAAATACAACTAATGAACTTTAGGTGTAGCCTACCTAGGTATGCTGTATTTAATTTATTTTAAACAGGACTGGACAAATAATTATCTTCCTTGGTCAAACCTTTTTTATTTTGCAAAATGATTTCTTTGTAAGTCAGAAAACTTAAGGTTGGTCCAAATAGAATTAGCTGTTAATTAGCTGTTCTCTTACTGGCCTGTTTGGCCTTTTGCCTCCCGGAGACACTGTCTATAAAATATATCCCAGGAGAAAGGCATTAGCATTATTTCTCACTCGGTCACGATTTTGGAAAAGCAGCCTGCAGCTCAGTTTAAAAACACAGTACGCACAGTAGCATTAGCTTAGCATTAGCATCTGACACTGCAGCCTGTGGAAATCCATCCTGCAGTCTAGTCGTTTAGACGTAAAGATTTGTTTGTCGTTTGACCGTTAATGATGACCTTATCATAGCTATCTTCAGAGTCTGATGATAGGAATTGAATGCCAGGGTGGTAATTAGTGTGCTGCCTCAGCTGCGGTGGCAGGTCTGTGCAGTCAGGACACAGGCAGATGCTAATGTGATTACTAAAGCGGTGGACGAAAGCAGTGAATCACTGTTTATCTAGCCACAGACCTCAGACCACAAACAACTGAAAACACAGCAAGAAAAATAAAAACAAAAAACAGCTCTACAGGAGAAAATAAAATTGAATGAAAAGTTGATGTTATTAACCAGCTACTCTGGTTTTCAGTTACAGAGAATGTGTTTCTGTTTTTCAGTTCCACTCTCTGAACCTGTTTCCAGTGATTGTGTCAGTGCATATTAGTGTGTGTGTGTATGTGTGTGTTAAACAGAGTTTCTGTTTAATTAAGAAGAAAACTGGTTGCATGTTCACAAACTCAGACATACTGAACTGATAATGTGTGTGTGTGTGTGTGTGTGTGTGTGTGTGTGAGTACACTGAATGTAAAACCTGCACACACAGTCTAAGAAAACTAGTGCTTGTATCACTGGGTGCTTGTATCCATATCAATCCATCCAATCTCTCAACCACACTACCCTGGGAAAAGTGCTGTAGCAGCTCAATTAGTGTACCAGGCAGCAAATTACATCTGCCTCTCCCTCTCCCTCTCTTTCTCTTTCGCTCCCTCCCCCTCCCTCTCTCTCTCTCTCTCTCTCTCTCTCTCTCTCTCTGTCTCTCTCTCAGTTTATTTGCTGCTGTTTGGATTTCTTCCTTTCTTTGCCCCATCATGTTTTGTTGAGCCAGATCCCTTCCATCAACAGAATCAAATGAACAAGAGGAACAGAATGCACCAGACATCTGACCCCGGATGTCTCTCAGACAACAAAGAAGGAAAGGGGGGAGTTTGAGTGCACCTGGCAACCCAAAGGGCAGGACAGGCAAGGGAGTCCTATCTCAATGACCTAATGAGGTAGAAATAGAAAAACACGAAGACCCCCCCCCCCCCTTTTTTTTATCAAGAAAAACACAGCTAAAGAAGAGTAAATTAAGTACGGTCACTCGTTTTCAGTCTAAATGCACAACCTCACATTTTTGTAATGACTGTAATGAATTCACAAAGATAACAGTTCTAATGAATGCGTAAAGATAATGAATATAATGAATTCATAAAGATACATTGCATACTACCCCCATTAAAACCAATTTAATGACATCAGTTTGATTGTGAATTACTGAGTCCCAGACCTTGTTTTAGTTACTTTTTGTCCCTATCATAACTAGCTTAATAAATGCCTCCTCTCCAAAAGGCTGGAATTTTTTAGAGATGTGTTCTTTTATTAAGCAGATAAAGCAGATAAAGTTCTAAGTGTCAGCAGTAATATCTGATATTGAAACCTGCTTATTTTGATCTTATGGTAAAATGACTAAACGTCTGTTGATGTATTCATGATCAGTTAACATAATTGATAATCGGCGATGAGCATAATTCTTCATGATAAAGTGACAATGAATTATTGCTTTATTGTGTAATGATGATTGGTTTTGTGAGCAGAACAGGTTTAATTTTTTACAATAGCATCTTTGAAAATACTGTAGGTAAAAGAATCAGGTGTGTTTACCACAGAGTGGACTAGTTCTGTGCTTATAGATCAAATCTGCTCAAGGAGCTGAGCTTGTCCCAAATGGAACAGTTCTCACAACACAAACAAAAAAACGGGGGTATTCCAGAAAGCAGGTTTAGTGAAAACTCTGAGTTAGTTACCTCAAAACAAGTAGTAAACCTCCTAATAGAAGAGCTCTAGGGCTTCATTCTCCTAACAAAACAAAGCCATAGGGCTCTTCTATTAGGTTTACTACTTGCTCTGAGTTATCTAACTCAGAGTTTTCACTAAACCCACTGTCTGGAATACCCAGAAATACCCAGCTGATATCTGAAAGCTGGGATTTTCAGCCAGAGCTGGAACGGACGGACGTTCTTCGACGGAACAGTCTGGTTTTTTGACAGAGAACAACACCTCAGACAACAGTTCAAATATCTGAGATGAAAACTCCATGTTGTTCAGTTTGACTCAAACAACAACAAACTGCACTGACAACAAAGAAGCTCTTTAGTGAATGTTTTGAGTGAGAAGGTTCATCATTTTTTTTAGGATTTGAGATCAAGCCAGCACACACATGCTCATTAAAACCAGTCAGTGTTCAGGGCATGACCAAATGTTTGACTGTAAGTTATTACAGTACTACGTTTAAATTTAATGTTACTCCTATGTGAATATATCTAAACCATCATGTTATCCTAGAAATGTAAAGAAAGGACCCCGATAACTGCTGTTTGCAGGGTTGTTTGTAATATGGAAGTATGTGTCTTGTATTTATTTGTGCATAGCTGTAAAATTTTTTATGTCGACTTATTGAGATGAATTAAAAACTCAGGCAAGTCCAAGCTGAGCCAAATGAAGCAAACTGGTCAAGGTCATGTAGGACTGAAGCATCTGGATCTCATGACTGATCTGGTTTTTGGTTCTGATCCAGATGAAGTGACTATTTGGATAAGCTGCAGCGGTTACACCCTGTGCCTCTGTTCTCAGTGTCTAAATCCTGTTGTCTCAGTTAGAGATAGCAAATACTAATGTTTTTATGCTTCGCTCAGTGTGCATGTGTGTGTACAGTATTTATGTGACTGTGGACTGTGTGTGTATGTGTTTGTGACACACACAAACCACCACGTTCCCTGGCCTCTCTGTCTTCATTTCTGAATTGGTTGAAGATTATGATGATGATGATTATGATGACCACGATGACAAAAGGTCATGTCAGGTCATAGTTTTAATGAATTAAAACATTAAATTATCTCAGTTATCTTCTTCCCAGGCCATCTGTATGGACAGATATTAGATTTGTATCAGAGGCAGTGGCACACCTGAATCTGACCCAGAGCAGATCTGACAGTATTTGATTCCATTTGGCCTTTCACTGTTTCTGTATGTGTCTGTGTGGCACACGCATGTGTGTGTGTGTGTGTCCTCCCACGCCGGCCTCAGCCATTCAGCATTCAGCATCACCGTTCTACTAATCATCAGCCTGATCACCCATCATCTTCCTCACCTGTTTTCACTGATTCACTCTGTTTCCTGTTTCCTTGTGTTCAAGTCCTGTCTAATAATCCACCGTTAGAAGTGTGTATGAGTGTGTCTCTGTGGCTCTGTGCTGGGCCACTCTTCATGCATTCATACTGGCGTTCCTACTGATTGACCAGAACCTCGCGTCTGGAGGAGTGTTAACTCAGAGCAGGGGCATCAGTCGTGTATTGACATCTGTTTGTTTTCCCCTCTCACCCGATGGAGACAGACTGCTGAGGTTTCACTCGTCTAACACTCTTTCTGCTGGCCAGCACACTCAAGGCCACTCAGCGGAAAGAAACTCAACTCCATGGCTGGAAAGAAGGATGGATGGATTGACCCTGAAACAAAGAAAGAGACAAAAAAAAGTCAGTGATTGACAAGTCTATGGACAGTCAGATAAATTTACAGACAGTTCTACTAACAGACAGACAGACAGATAAACAGGTAAACAGGCTTGCAGCAAGAGAGACAGACATGTCAGTAGATTATGGATTCAATAGACAGACAGACAGACAGACAGTCGGACAGATAGATAGATAGATAGATAGATAGATAGATAGAAAGATAGCAAGATACACAGATTTATATGAAGTAATTGTGAGAACTGAATAATCCTTGCCATTTTATGTCTAAAGTTTACACAGAGCACAAAACGTTGTTTTTTTTCTTGTTTGTTTTGTTTTGGGGTTTTTTTTATATATTGTTTGTGCTAAAGATGAGATCTAATTTGAAATCTTGGTCAGGCATTAGTACAGGCTAAACGGAGATTACCGTGAAGCTCTAACCTGAAGCCTGAATCCAGTACACCCATGCCTGAGGCTGTCTATCAGATTCCATATGAGAAAGAGTTGATTGGGCAGATTTTCCATTACTCTTCTGTGTTATCAGTCTTCCCCATCCACGCTCCTATACCCACCCTCATTCAGCTCTCATAACAATGCTTCTCAGCTGTCACAGATAAAGACATATGATGGATTAGGGTGTGTGTGTCTGTGTGTGTGCGTGCGTGTGTGTGTGCTAATGCAAGTTACCATATATTATAGTGTATGTATTAGCATACGTTGTAAGGTATATTAGCATATCTGACACTGTGAGAAAATCTTCTGTCTGTAAGTATGTGCTGTAGCATGTGTGTGGTGTGTATGTGTGTTTTTTTAATTCATGTTAGCATGTACAATAGTGTGTGTGTGAATATGTTTGTGTGGTGTGTATGTGTGTTTTTTAATTCATGTTAACATATACTATGGTGTTTGTGTGTCTTTGTGTGTTTTATTCATGTTAGCATATACTATAGAGAGTGTGTGTGTGTGTGTGTGTACTCATGTTAGCATATACTATAGTGTGTATGTGTGTGTTTTTTTAAATTCATGTTAACATATACTACAGCATGTACCTGTGGGGTTTTTTAATTCATGTTAGCATATACTATAGTGTGGATGTTTTTTTGTTTGTTTGTTTTTTTAATTAATTAGCATGTACTATGGTGTGTATGTCTGTGCGTATTTTTTTTTTTTTTAATTTATGTTAACATATACTATAGTGTGTGTGTGTGTGTTTTCTTTAATTCATGTAAGCATATACTACAGTGTGTATGTGTGCTTTTTTTAAATTCATGTTACTATATACTATAGTGTGTATGTGTGTGTTCTTTGTATTCGTGTTAGTATATACTATAGTGTGTATGTGTATTCATTTTTATTTATGTTAGCATATACTACAGTGTGTGTGTGTGTGTTTACTCATGTAAGCATATACTATAGTTTTTTTGTTTTTCTTTGGAAAATAAATGGCAGTATTAAGTTCCTGCATATGCCTCTGTCCATATTTTCGTTAGAATTTGTGTGTGTGTGTATGTGTTTGCTAGTTAGTGAAAGTTGCACATTCATGCCCGCCCATGTTTTTAAATCTTAATATAATGCAGTCAAGGTATCATGGGAGAGAGTCAGGAATCGTTCAGAAGGTGGACTTTCCAAAAAAAAAAAAAATTCAAATATACCTCACTGTACATTCTCTTCACTGCACTTCAAATATACCACACTGTACATTCTCTACACTGCACTTCAAATATACCACACTGTACATTCTCTTCACTGCACTTCAAATATACCACACTGTACATTCTCTACACTGCACTTCAAATATACCACACTGTACATTCTCTTCACTGCACTTCAAATATACCACACTGTACAATCTCTACACTGCACTTCAAATATACCACACTGTACAATCTCTTCACTGCACTTCAAATATATCACACTGTACATTCTCTTCACTGCACTTCAAATATACCACACTGTACATTCTCTTCACTGCACTTCAAATATACCACACTGTACAATCTCTACACTGCACTTCCCTCTCAGAGTAGATATAGCACCTGGTTGGTGTGTGGCCTGATGTAAATTTCTCCCTTTCTCTCTCTCCCTCTCTCCTCTTTCTCCCCCCACCTCTCTCTCTCTCTCTCTCTCTCTCTCTCTCTCTCTCTCTCTCTCCTCTTTCTCCCCCACCTCTCTCTCTCTCTGCCTTGATAGAGTGAGAGCAGTTGGGACTTGTATTCGGCGTGACTGTTCTTTGGCTCTTTGGTAAATTAATAGTGAGACTGCACTTTGTAGCCATATGTAATGGAAGTGACTCAGGGATTAACTGCAGGCAGATCTGATGCCAGTTCTCGTCGAAGTGCTGCCTCGGCAGAAAAGAAGCCCCCTCCCCACTCTCTCTGTCTCTCTCTCTCTCTCTCTCTCTCTCTCTCTCTCTCTCTCTCTCTCTCTCTCTCTCTCTCTCCAGTTAATTACCAAAATGGCTCTCCTGTCCTTGGGGGAAGCTGCTGAAAAGGTCGGAGTCCCCCCAAGAGGAAATATACAGTCACCCATCACGCCGTGAGAAAAACAGACAGTGAGAAAGACAGGGACCAGAGACAGGGAGAAACAAAGAGAAAGAGAGAGAGAGAGAGAAAGAGAGAGAAAACCAGTGTATTCGTTGTATGCTTCTGTGTTTTAAAGCTGTACTGTCTGTGGTCTTCAGATTAAACACAAATGGATAATTGACTATGATAACTGACTGATGAAAATATGAATCAGTCAATCAATAACTAAATGAACTATTAGGGAAAGAGAGTGGCATAGAGATGTAAAGTGGGGCAGTGATAGAGAATATGAGGACATGTTTGAAAACACTAACGGTCATATTAAACGGCGTTATTATGTAATACACTCCACTCAGTCAGAAATCAATTCGTCAGTGAAGCATCAAGTGATAATCAATAGCTGACATTCCAGTTTTAACTGCATCCTGTTGGAACACTCCCTGTTATCATAGGAAGACACACACACACACACACACACACACACACGCACACATACACACACAGGTATTTCAGCACATGCTGACAAATGCATATATTAGCACAACAGTACTTTAGAGCGGCTAAAGCCTGTGGTTAAAATGATTTAAATGAATAGCTTGAACTGAGTGAAACAGACTTACACACTGAAATTTTGAATTCACTCTGTACTGTTTACAGAATGTAACACTGTTGTATGTACAGAATGTAACACTGTACTGTTTACAGAGTGTAACACTGCTCTGTTTACAGAGTGTAACACTGTTGTATGTACAGAATGTAACACTGTGGTATGTACAGAATGTAATACTGTACTGTTTACAGAGTGTAACACTGTGGTATGTACAGAATGTAATACTGTACTGTTTACAGAGTGTAACACTGTGGTATGTACAGAATGTAACACTTTATTGTTTACAGAGTGTAACACTGCACTGTTTACACAATGTAACACTGTACTGACAACAAAATATAACACTACCGTTTACAAAATGTAACACTGAACTGTTTACAGAATATAACACTGCACTTTTCACAAAATATAACACTGCACTGTTTAAAGAATGTGTTTTAGTTGTATATTAAGTGGGTGCCTCTCTCTCTCCCTCTCTCCTTCTTATTCTTATTTTTTTCATGTTTTCCAGACACTTTTCTGACCATTGGATGAGTGGCGGTCTTACAGATGGCTCTGTGGCCATTTCCTGCTCAGCTGACCTCAAGCCATTACACTGCTGACTGATTTTTGTCACACTAGCTTTTCACTCTATCTCAGCCTCTTTTTAACGATCAAATCAGATTCCAAATAATCGCCTCACCAGTAAAAATCATTCACTTGACATGGAGAGTGAGCATATCCTTACTAGAGGGAGAAAAAACACTTAATTTTGTAAATGCATTATAATCAGTGTGTGGATCATTTGCCAGTAGATAGATAGATAGATAGATAGATAGATAGATAGATAGATAGATAGATAGATAGATAGATAGATAGATAGATAGAATTTGGCAGTGGTGGGTGAGATGGTGTGGTGGGTGGGTGCAAAACATAAGTCTAATTATTTCATGGATCATGTTCAGTAAAATACTGATCTTCAGTTTGACAAGTTTCTGAACATGCATTCCCAAGCAGGGATTTCCAGTTGGATGATCAACAACACAGAACACAGTCTATAGGCAGGATAAACCAGGAAACAAATATTCATTCATTCATTCTGTTCCAGGTTCATCTGTTTCAGTGTAATTGGATGCATGTTTAAGAGTATATGAGCTTGAAAACACCCTTATCTGTCAATATGGTGTTCTATACATGAATTATGTGTTTGCCAATGGTCATGATATTTCAGACACAGGTAAATTGTCAGTGTGCTGCCTTTGACCTTGACTTGCCCTTCACTATCACATACGTGTCCATAATGCTATTGTATATGTGGTGCAGTGAGAAAAACATGGATTGAGTACAAAGAATGGGTGGAGAGGGGGGTGGGAGAGAGAGAGAAATGGAGAAAGATTATTTCAAAAGAGTCAGATACTGGGAGAAGAGACATTTTAAATGTGGGGGAAAAAAAGAAAAGGAGAGAGATAGCAACAGAGTGATATAATGGGAAGGATTGAAAAAGGGAGGGAGGGAAAATAGGGGAAAAATAAAGGGCAGGTAGCAGATAGGGTGATAGATGGATGGCAAGAGAAAAGGAGACAAATAGAGGAGTAGAGAGAGGAGAAAGTGAGAGAGAAGTTACAGAGGTGAGGGTGGATTATAGAGATCGTGGCTGTGCAAAGATGGAGCTTATTTCTGATCTGGACCAGAATTCCCCCAACAAATCAGATTTATTAATTCAACACACACACACACACACACACACACACACACACTTTCTTTCTTTTTCTCTCTCTCGCTCTCTCTCTCTCTCTCTCTCTCCCTCTCTCTCTCCCTTTTCCTGTCTCTGGCTCACACAGTCTCTCTCTCACATGTACAGATGCACAAACCAACATGAAAAAGCCAAACATACACAGACACACACAGACACCATCACGCACAGATACACACTGTTATTATGAATTATTGTACTGGGAATCCTTGATTCTACAATCAGCTCCACAATCATGGTTACCATGGGAGTGACTTAGGCATTGCTATGGTGATGTTCACGGTCACAAGCCATAGCAACTGCTAACCTAGCAACAGGCTTGTGTTTGACTTGAGAGCACAGCATTGTCAAAATAGGAACAAGTATTAGTTTAAAAGACATTCACTCCAGGTAAGTTCAGTCCACCTCACCCTCCAGCTTTCGTTGTAACTTAACATTGTATCTTTTTTTGGGGTGTATTGTCATGCTACACGTTGTAGTACACAACCATTGGTTAAATACACAGCTTAAACTTATATAATTACTATCATTCAGTGTGAACACACATATGCTGTGTGTGTGTGTACATGTTTGTGTATGTGTGTGCAGGTGTGTTTGTATGCTGTGTGTGTGTGTGTGTGTGTGTGTGTGTGCATGCGTGTGTCTCATCTCTGACCCTCAATATCCAGTATCACTTGAACAAAATATGACTGCTGTTCTTCGCAACAGATTTTTATTTAATTTAAGTGAATCCAATGACTGGAATCAGTGACCTTTCCCCAGTGTGTAGTCTGTCTGTCACGGTGTGACATGTTTCCTGAGCAAAGAAGCATAAAAACTCTGAGAGACGTATAGCAAGGCACGTACACTCTCTCTCCACTGCTCTGACATGTGTTCCAGCCAGGGTTGGAAATGAACTCTTTTGTCCACCTGGCTCTGTGGTTGGTGGATTCCAAAATCTACCAGCCACTCATTTTTTTTTTTTTACCAACCACTTTCTTGTTTCAACCGGCAGTGTGTAACTGCATGTGAAAGATAAAACAAGGTCTACAATATTCAAGCGTAATTATTTAGGTAAATAGGCTATTTAATTTCATGTGGTAAATATTGAAACTCTTAAGGAAAATACTGACATTTTCTCTCTGTCTCATGCAAGCAGATAAGCTAGCACACACACACACACACACACACACGCAAACCGTGAACCGATGGAAGTCATTGTTGGCATACAAAGCGTGTTGATGACATACGGAACAGAACATTGTCTTGCTTGTCTCCTTTCCTGTGTCTCCTCCTGGGATGTTTTCTCTGCAGACTGCTTAACTATGACGGAGTAGTAGGGCCACATTGAGGAGCAAAAAAAATCAGAAATTTCGAGAACAAGGTCGTAATATTACGAGAACAAAGTTGTAATTTTACAGGAAAAGGTCATAATATTATGAGAATAAAGTTGTAATTTTAGGCTATGTGTTATTTTAGAGGGGAAATATCAGAAGAGCAGCCTGCTGCTTGCATTAAAATGAGGAACGTGGAGCACCATGTGAAACAATCCAAAAAAATTATGTTTTTTTTTTCTTCTCGAAATTTTACAATTTTATTATTCTGATTTTACGACTTTTTTCTTGAAATACTACGACCTTATTCTTGAAATCTCAGATTTTTTTTTTCCCTCAACGTGGTTCTGTGTGCAATCACGGAGACTTTAATCTAATCTTAATACTCCGTGGTACTTAACCCCTGCGATGTAACACTACATTGTTTTTTTTGTTTGTTTGCTACAGCGTTAGCTTAGGCTATGTGACCTGAGGTGATTCTTTTTAATCGTTGGTCGCTAGTTAGTGTTCTATGCTCAAGTTGCCTTGGTCACCCCGTGTCTCCTTGTTAAAGTCTCCGAGTGAAACAAGCAGACTCGCAATTCAATCTGCGTTGTGGAATGTCTCAAATTGCTCTGTTACAATTGCATTATATGTTTGTATATGCTACTTTTGTTGACCCGCCACTGTGGTCGGTAGGTTGAGTTAATACACCCACCACTACACAGAATCACCTGCATTTGGCAGGTACTAATTTCCAACCCTGGTTCCAGCATATACTGGTTTTTAGCATTCTTCTGCAGGTGTGTGTGTGTTATGCAGGGACACTCCTCAGTCTCTTTCTTTCTCTCCTTTTGCACTTCTCTCTCTCCAGCACCATACACACACACTTGTTCTCATGTGTGAGGATGCAGAGGCAGATGTGAGATCAGTGGTGGATGTGTGTGTTTTTCATTAATGGATGGATAACGAGTAAGGTGCCCACTGAGGAGAGGAGGAGACACCTGCGGTCCAGAGCTGACGTCCCAGGTGCAAATAATTCATTATGCTTTTTAATAAATCATACAGCAAACGGGTGATGGGTAGATGGGTGATGACATGTTTGGCTGTCTGGAGGAAAAAGTGAGACATCTGGGGCATTCTCACAGTTCTCTAATGCAACACTTCTCTCTGTCTTTCTCTCTCTAACCCCCACCCCCCCCACCCCCCCACCCACACACACACACACACACACACACACACACACACACACACAAACACCCACAGGCATGTGGAAACACACTTAGACACAGTCCACATTTTGTATTAACCACCAGAACAAATAAAAGAGAAAGAGGAGAGAGTAATATGGGGGAGAGAGAGAGAGAGATGATGGATTTGTTTACTGAAAACCTCCTCTCCTCTGTGACTAAGGAGGATGCTCTCTTTCCTTAGGTGTTGACCCCCACAGGATTCTGGAAAAATAACAGCAGTGCTGACTGCCAGATGTGTGAGAGGTTGACAGGGCACGATCCCAAACTCCCTTACACCGAACTGTTCCATGCCATGCAATGTTACCATGGTGACCGCAAGTTTAGCAGTGACAGATCTCAAGAGAATGAACGTATGCCTTGCGGTTGAGAGAACTAATCGGTGGAATGAAAATTGCTTTTCTTCACAATGGTACCTCCTTAGCCTTATCTCTCCTTATGTCACCCTTATTCCAAAATTATGCTGGTGAACAAAATCATTCCCTTGGCTTCCAGCTCATCACTAGCTCCTCTGTTCCTTTTTTCAGTAAGTGACATGCACCTTTTAATTCACCCCAGTTATTATCTCTGAAGCCAAATCAAAAGCTCCTTTTACACTCCAGCCAGAGAACAGCCAGAGAACAGTAGACTCACAGAGAGCAGTCAGGTAGACTCACAGAGAAGAGTAAAATAGACTTAGCCAGAAAAGAGTCAGGTAGACTTACAGAGAGAAGTCAGGTAGATCTACAGAGAAGAGTCAGACAGACTTACAGGGAAGAGTCAGGTAGAGTTACAGAGAGAAGTCAGGTAGACCTACAGGGAAGAGTCAGATAGACTTACAGAGAACAATCAGGTAGACTCACAGAAAAAAGTCAGGTTGACTCACAGAGAAGAGTCAGGTAGGCTCAGCAGAAGAACTTACATTAACCAGTGTGCCAGCTATCTGACGAGCTATGTCATGTTGTAGTGGTATATCTAGAATATTCTTCTAGGTCTGTAACTCTTGGTTTCGAACGAATAACTGATGTACCTAACAGAAAAGTCTAGCGAGCAGATGTTTCTGCTGTTGAACATGGCTGATATGTGTTTAAAATGAATCAGAGGCGTAAGAATGCCTACTGTTTGAACTCCTGACTCGCTCCACTTCCCTCACCAAGAACACCAATTGTCTATTCTCAAAAAATAAAGAATTATTGTGTCTAAAAGTCTGTATAAGCATGTGTAAGTGTCTCTGAGTGAGTGAGTATGTGTGAGTGTATGCTTGTGTGTCAGTGGTTCTGTGTGTGTAGGCACATGTTCGTATGTGTGTGCGAGTGTTAGTGTGTGTGTGTGTGCGTGTGTGTGTGAGTGTGTGTGTGAGTGTGTGTGTGTGTATGCACGTGTTAGTGTGTGTGTATTTCCTCAGCCCCTAAGCTGTCAGCCCATTCACACTCACCATTGTGCACTTCACTGGTTTTAACACCTGCAGACCTTGACATGCACTGGCATTGCAGAGTGTGTGTGTGTGTGTGTGTGTGTGTGTGTGTGTGTCTTTTTTTTTTTTTTTTTGAATCTTCCCGTTTTCCAACCTTTTGCTTCGCTCTGTTAAACCTTGAGCCACAGATGCTTGACATTGATCGTGGAAATAACACAAACAGCGGTCAGAGGAAGAATAATAAATACGAACCTGAATGACTCCAGACGTTTCTTCCACTTGATGTGCGCGAGCCTTTGTGGGCGTACGCAGAATCCTTGATGGCTCCGCTGCTGTCTTACAAAGATTTAAAGAAAGAAAAAAAATGAAAGAAATAAAATAAGCAGAACCACATATGCTCTGGCAGAACTACAGCATCCTTCTATGAGCGTTTCATTAGGTTAAACTAAAAACATTTTCTTTTTACCTAATGGCGAATATAATAGCTTATACCACAACTTATTGAGATGAATCCCTTTTTTTAAATAAAATTGTTCCTCGTGTTGCTAACCACTGTTTCCCACTTTTGGTTGTTGAGACATAATACACACATCCAGCGATTATTTAGCAGCGCTATCATTTTCCGTCTTCATTCAACAGCTCTGCTTCTCTAAGCTGTCTTCTCTGACCTTTGGTTGATGGGTTTGAGAAAATCTGTTAGACGAGGACACTTTTTTCTTGTTTTAACTCCAGTTCACCTCCACTAATTCTCTGTTTCCGTCGTGTTCCCCTTTCCGTGATAGCACCGTGTCGCTAATTAATTGGGGATTTGTGTGAGTGTTCTGCGGGATGAGAACATTATGCTAATGACACGCCAAAAGCCCATTAAAAGCTAAAGAGGTCAAATCTGAATTTGAATTCATAATTGCTTGTGTGGACTTTCACTAAGGTAGAGTCAACGCAGTCGTGACCATCTTACGAATGTCTGAGTGGTTCATATCTGAAGTAATGAATATTTGTTGTTCTGGGGTCAGTTTACTATAAAATGTCCAAGCGATAACAGAAAACAGATCTTAATTTACCGCTGGTGTCTGTTATTGGCTAAACACTGTCATATGCCGGTAACGCACATGAGAGACTATTAGTCACTGCCGTTCTTTTGTGTGATAACAAAGAAGAGGAGAAGTCATCGATTCCAGTGACCACTGCCAGCTCACCCACGACCCTTAGTGCGCGGAGTAGTGTGGTGTGAATGCCGGGGACAGTTACCACCTCCAGGGAAAACCAAGCACGGTCCCATTACTGAGTGAAAACGTGCGGCGGAAGGATCATTCGGACTCCGTAGGGGAGGACGCAAGGAGCTCAAGGACAAAAAAATGAATATGGCAACCCGCACAGAAATATGCACTTCGTTTCCAAAACCCCCACGATGCAAGAAACCTCTTCAAGATAAAATCTTTTTTTTTTACCTCCTGTGTGCTTGTTCGCATGTTTGCACGCATGCACATGTGTGTGCGTGTGCGTGCGCGAGTAAGCAGGCCTTGACTATATCCTTCCAGGATAATGAAGAGATTGAGAGAGTGTTTGTGTGGGGGCCAAATGAGCTGTGTGCACAGTGGGACTTCCTCCTCTGACATTTACAGCAGTGAGAGATTCTCAGTACTCACCATGACCACCCACAACACTACACAGACCTGCTAATGATACCACCTACTGTAGACACATACACACACACTATACACACTACACATGCTATGCACATTACACACACACACACACACACACACACACTATACACACACAGATCTCTGTGTATGACTGTTAGTGCTCGTATGACACCACGGGTGTCTCCCCAGTCTATTGAAACAGGTGCTCTCTCTGTGAGGCACCAGTTAATACTGCATCAGCCTCCCTCTTTCCCTCTTCCACTGTGGATGAGAGAACTGCACCTCTCTGTCTCTGTCTCTGCTCCTCTCGCTCTCTCTCTCTCTCACTCCCCCTCTCCTCCACTTCTGATGAGTGTCATTTCCCCTCTGTTACCTGGGGGCTCGTTAATGTCACAGCGTTAAGGGGGGAGATGGCAACACAGGGAATAGATCAATTAATTAATAATAGGAAATGTGGTGAACTAATTTTGGACACAGTCACGTGGAGGGAGAGAGAGAGAGAGAGAAAAAGTGAGGGAGATTGAGAGAGAGAGAGAGAGAGAGAGAAAGACAATGAAAGTAAGAGAATAAAAGAGATTGGGAGAATGAGAGAGAGAGTGAATTTAGAATTTAAATTACAGCATTACTCTAGCTGGGGAATATGAAGGATTTTTTTTTTGCAGTGGGGTTGAAACTTAACTCAAATCTGTGATGTTTTTTACATGACATTTTGGCTTCATTTTCCTCCAAGTCTTTCGCTTTTCTTTTCATTTTAAGTGTGGTGTTGACTGGCATTCTCCTCCCCTTACTTATCAAAAGAGACTCCCATCAGCACCAAAAGACTGTAAACCGCCTAGACTTTTATTAATACTTTTAATTAGTAATCACGTCATTAACTCAGAACTTATATAAATTGGATAAAACGTATATATTTACCCAGAACATTCAGATCAGTTCATATCATTTTACCAGATTGATCCTTCACTTCTTCCACTTCTACTGAAACACATCAGCAAACATCCTCTTTTCCGGCTGTAAACAGCTTGTGAAGAAAGCCCTCTAAACCTCTCCCACAAAGCATGTTTTTCTCTCCATGAGAAAAGAGTGATCTTTCTATATGTCTGCTGCTTGTTTAATTGTTAATGCTGATCTCTAGCTTGTCTTTTTAACCATCCACAGACTGCACTTCCCAGCTTATTTGTTTATCGGCATAATGCTAGAGATGGTCCAAAAGCTCTGAAAGAAAAATGAATCTCTTTTAAAATGGGCAAATTGTCAGAGAGAGGGAGAGAGAGAGAGAGAGGAGAGGGGGGGTAATGTCATTTATCCAGCACTGGGAATTCTTTCCATTATGATACACCGACCCTCCCCACTGCTGTCTTCCCTGTCACAAACGCTGTTATCAAAAAGACAGCCGAGCTGCAGACACCATGTGGTCCTCATGGTTCTGCACCTGATGGAAACTGTACAAGCACAGACTTCTAGAGCATGCGGAGACTTCCAGAACTGGGTCACAAAACAGGAAGTTGTGAGGTTGTGGCTTAAGCCCGGGGTTTAGACTGGCTTCAACACTTCAGCAGTATAGTCAACACCACTACGCAAGCTTTGTGTGAAGAACCTCATCGCCACAGGAACGGAAACAAGAACAAGCGTTATAAAATGAGGAACTAATATCATACACTATGAGAGAATTTTCACATTTCACATTTGTCACCCATTCTTATCTGTGTCATAAAAACCCGAGAAATGTCAGTATCCTTGATTTGAAAACAATTGAAGAGACAATTGTACATGTATTATAAGGCCATGGAATGTGTGTGATTATTTGTCTTTGTATACAGTATAAGACAATCAGAAATATTATGGAGTGGATTTTTTGGGCAAACTGAGTATGAACATATTCAAAAACAAAAGTTTCAAAAGGAGACTTGTGCACTCATAAGCACCTTTTCTGTTTGTTTATTGTTTGTATTTCACATGGACTGTTACATGAGTGCAAACGCTGCCGCTTAAATGAGTGTTGAAGTGGAAGCCGGACCTCGTCAGGCGTCAGCTAACATTGTCTGTGTTTCTGCTGTCACCTTGTGGACATATATATGTACTGCAAGTTTGTATTCACAAACTAAAAAAAATTCTGAGGTCAGTTCTAGGAATAAAATGAGAGTATTTATATGTTGGACTCTCCTAATGCTTTGTTTCTCCCCCTTCTTCTCTTTCTTTAGTGAGCACAGATCTGATGGATTTAAAGGAGCTGACCTGAAAGACCGTTCCTGGATTACACCTGTAACTAAAAGCAGTCACACAGCTTTTCACCATTCCAGACTGGTTTTTGGGAACAACTTCTCTCTCTCTCTCTCTCTCTCTCTCTCTCTCTCTCTGTCATTTGCATTAAAAAAAAGCTCTGAGTGAAGTAAAGGGCTTTTGTGAGACTCTCTGTCTCTCTGTCCTGGTTTCATGCATGGTTCAGGAACAGGGTCCAGGGCCTGAGTTCTCCCATGTCTCCAGGTTCCTGACTCTCCGTCTCTCGACAGTGGCTTCTCGCTGCAGCAGCTCCACGGCCAGGTCAGGCCGGCCACAGCGCCTCAGACAGCGGGCCAGGGCGGGGCCTTTGGGGACGGAGGAGGGGAGGCTGCGTCTCCAGAGAGACAGCAGGTGGAGAGTTTGCTGGGCCACGCCCTCGGGGGCACGGAGACGGGCCAACTGAACGGACGATCGGCGCAGACGCAGACCCATAACCAGCAGGGTAGCATCCTCCTCTGCCAACTCCTCACACAACCACGACAAGAGGTCATCAGAGAGAGCGTCTGACGGATCACCACGGAGAGAGAGAGAGAGAGAGAGACAAGAAAAACAAAGTACTTTATTCACATAGAACTGACTGCTCTTGTGGGAAAGAGTATTTAACAACAACCCGATCTAAACTTAAACTTTTTCAACCAATTTGTGTGTGTGTGTGTGTTATGTATTTTGTATGTTTTTTTATACCTGACTGATATTGTGATGGCATTCTGGCACTCAGAGGACATGGACAGACTCTCTCTTTCTGAAAGGTAAACCAAAGGAACAAATAAACACACACCATAACAAATCAACTCAACCAAAACAAATCAAATCACAAAAGAAAGTGAAAAAAACAACTGTATTCCACAGTCAGCTAAGAACAAAGAGGAAATGGCATTGGTAATTACCTAGTCTTTAATGTAGTAATCTCAAAGGACCTGCAGTAATCTAGATGAGATTTGATTTTCATCACTCTCTCTGATTTTCACAATGTAAATGTTTCGAACTTATGTAAGACGCACTTGAGGTCAAAATGGAGACGAGAAAACAAAAAAGAAGACAAGATGGAGAAGAGAAAACAAAAAGAAGACAAGATGGAGAAGGGAAAACAAAAAGAAGACAAGATGGAGAAGGGAAAACCAAAAGAGGAAAAGGTGGCTATTAAGTGTATCGGATCAGAACTAATCTAACCACACAGTTTATCACAGATCCGTTGCCAAGCAACAGGCATGCTAGGAGGCCACAGCTATGTAGAGACACTCAAGGACACACCAAGGGCATTTTGTAGTAGTTTGGGTGGCAAACGCAACCTTCCACGCGTATGTTACAAGGGTTCAGAGGGTTCAAGTGTAATGAATGACAACTAAATGTGAGTGCTTTAATCTACCTAAGAATGTACAGATACTAAAAAACACTTCCCAACAGATCTCTACTCCTTTGTAATTTACCAGCACTCTGAAGCACATCCTTCCCAATTCATCCAGAAATACAGAAGTATCAAAACAGATGCTTATAAAAAGGATGCATGTAAATACAGATTGAATGATTTTATGACTTTGATGATAATCTAACATTACAGTCATATATCATATATCATATACCTAGCAGCCTTGTATAGGTATAGTTTGTGTCTGATGGCTGGAGGTGTGATTGATGCACCTTGGGCAGAGTGAGGCTTAGCTTACAGACAGGCTCCTCTAGGGGACGCCCTTTCATGGGGACAGGTCTGTTTCCTTTCCAGACCAGCTGACCCACGCTGACTCTCGTGAAGACGGCCGTGCCTTTGTAATGGGCTGAGCTGTAGTTTCCAAACGAGTCTACCTCTGTCAGCGTGAGATGCAAATGCCTCCTCCTCTGGTTGTGAAAGGTGAGTATCTTCGATGTTTCTCTGTGCCCATCTGCATTCACCAGCAAACCCAAAACAAACAAACAAACAAACACACAAACATGCTCGAAGATAAGCAATGATTGATGCCGTATTTCCACACACAGAGGAACACTTCATAAGTTTATATAAGTTCATAATTGGTCAACCATGCACGATAATTACACGAAGCAGTGATCCTCAATGAGTTGATAGACAGTTTTGAAAATATAGTGACTTTTTATTTACCCAAGAACAACATGTCTCAAACTCAGTTCAAATCTAAACCGTGAATTGAAGGTTGAATTCCTCAAAGAGAGATTTCTTAGACAAACTGCTTTTGCAAACAAGTTGTAATAACTCAGGCATGTCTGTCAGTGGAGGAGAGATTGAAAATTAAGAATTCACAGCTGACAGTTTTTGTCAAGATGTAGATTAATCTTATCCACAGAGTACATGAATAACCACAGGTGTTCACTAATGTTTTCACAATTATACAGCATGGCACATCAATGCTTTTTGTTTCCTCTTTTCATCTGTCCACGATTCGCAGTGTGAACAAAGCATTCCTCCATCGGCATGATGATGTCAATATCTGCAGTCGGGTAATGTTAAGGGAAAAAGTTGGCACCATGGATGAAGATAGCTGGCTTTTATTTTCTACATTTTTGACCCATCATTAGAGGACGACGTTTAAGGCAAAGAGCTTCCTATTGTTACTAAATGTTTGGTCTCAGGGCCTATGGGAGTTTAAAACAGGGTCACGTGATTAGTCACATGATTGTGTAGAACATGTCAAACCAGTTCTTCCACATCGTGGTCGCTCTGTCTGCTGAAGCTACAGTGCTAGTGTTACGTTGGACAGTGGAGAGACTCATGTAGACAATGTTATCAATGACATTTAGCTTTCTCCACTGCTCTGCATTCTTCTTCATTCACTCCATGCTTTTGGCCTCCGCAGCCTACAGCTGGTACAAAGTGCAACACATTTCCTGCTTTGCTAAGTTCATAACACAAAAAAAGTGTTTAACAAGTTTTTGACATCTCTGTGACTACTTTGAAACTATTTTACAGATGAAATGTGAGAAATGAAACAGAAAACAAGTGCTTCTGCTCAGAAAATGTCTGAACGCTTTGAGTATCTCACCTGAGTTTGTTCTCTACCTTTTAAAACTACGTGGCATGTGTATCTGAGAGTGGAACAGAGTTTACCTGTGCAGGTAATATTTCCACTAAAGGTCAGGAGGAGCTGTTCTCCCTCGTGCATGGGGATATCTCCGGAGTGTTCCAGTGGGCTGCAGAAAGCCTGGGCCTGGAGTTTGGCCATCTCCCAGCTCAGGTCTCTGCTGGGCAGGGCAGCCACCACAACACTGTAGGGGTCATCCTTCTTCCGCTGGAGCACTATGGTTACCGCGGAAACCCTCACAGCTCTCTCCACCTCTTCTGCCAGTGAGGCCAGGTACAGGGGTTTAACGGGGGACAGCAAACGCACCACCATCAACCTACACACACACACACACACACACACACACAGAAAGAGACAGAGAGAGAGAGGGAGGAGAACAACAATGACAACAAGAACAACAAAGAGAAGGAAGGAAAAGAGAAAGAGACGGAAGTGTGGGAAGACGTAGAGGAGAAGTGGTAGAGAAAGAGAAATGTGAGCCAGAAGAGGTTAGAAAAACCCATCACCATAAAATTACTTTATAGTTTCACTTCAGCTTCTGATGAGTGTTCGTGGATGTCAGGCATCAGGATGACTCAGCCACCAGTTTTGGTTCAGTCTGTTACAGTTAAGAAACTTAACCAAACGCTTTGAGTTACGTCAGTCCAACACTGACTCTCATTTCAAACTGAACTAATCCTGACTGTGCCAAACCATTCACTTACCTTTCATATTTCTCCATTAGTTCAAAAGATACCAGGCCATTTTGCAGGTTCTTCACATTCACTTTATCTAGAATGTTCCACTGCTCTTCTCTCCAGCAAAGCAAAGCCAGTTGCTCATTGGCTGTGTCTCTCGACGACTTGACTGAAGCACTGACAATCCTGATTAAAAACACAATAAACAAATAACAAACAACAACAAACAAACACAGAGCACATTAGTCGCCAAGAACAGTAGTAGCCAGTTGCTGAAGATCCCTGGTTGATTTTTTTAGACTCCTTACATTGTTCTTCATGCACTTTAATATTCATTCTCTATTTTCTAAAACCTTTTGAAAACTCTGAATAAAAAGGCAGTGCAGGAGAGTGGAGGTGTTACTGCTTTACACAATGACAAACTGTATGACAAGAGGTGATTTCCTGACAGACCAAGGCGGCTGTTCAAACTTGTCTGCATGTGTAAAGTGTTTGTAGAGACAAAAGTGGTTTTCTCTGCTGTAACAGAGGAACGTCTCTGCACAGACTTTATGGGAAGGAAAGTAATAATTCATCAACCTTGGTCAGTCAGTGGGTTACCTCTGCAGCCGGGGAACAGAACTGAATGCTGTCTTATATGTTTTCCACAGTGGTGTCAGAAAGTGTGTGTGTGTGTGTGTGTGTGTTGTGTGTGTGTGTCGCTCTTTATACCTGAGTTGACATGGCACATGTGTATCCCGGGTCTGGACTGCAGTGGCTGGGCGTGGCATGTCAACCTCCTCCCCTCCCCTCCTCTTGTCAGGGTTTGGAGGGCAGGGCATGGTTATGGTGAGGGGTCGACGTAGGGTCAGAGGTGAAGGGTGACTCAGGTAGAGAAGGGGACTGGTGGCCAGTGCAGAGTGATACAGGTCTCTCTGAGACTTCAGACTGGACAAGATAGCAGCATCCAAGGGTTGAACCTGACGCCACACGTGAAAACATTTAAATTTTACCAACACCACTTATTCACAGATTACCCATCTCTTTTTCATACAGCTGCTATAACATTATGACAATTATGAGTCATTATCATTATGAATCATTCATGAGTTGTGTAATAAGTGATGCATGTGACTGAGTGGGGATACTGTTGTGAGAAAAGAAACTGGCCATGGGTTGTTGGTTCAAACCCCAACCATTACAGCTCATTGCCAGTGTGCTTCTGAACAAAGCAGTCAGCCAGAGGAAACAAAGCTGTAAAACGAAACTGCCTTTACTGCGCTGTACAGTGTGATATTTTTTAGGTTAGATTATGTAACTGTTGTCATGTAGCATGTGTGACAAAATAAAGTATTTACCTTTTCTCTCCCAGACATAACACTCACGTCAGACTAGATTTATAATTGACATAATTAATATGATTCACATGTTGACATTACAAATTTAATTACTCTGCCTTTACAGCAGAGGAGAGAGAATGGAGGGAGGGAAAAAAGAGGGGTGTGGAGCAGATGAATGATAGAGCAGCACTGAGTGAAGAGGGAGAAATGGAGAGAAACTGAGAGAACAGTACAGTGGCCTGAGCAATGACGGGCGTGGGGAAAGTGTTGGGCGGGTACTCCAGGCAGATTCGGGAATCCACGCTAAGCTTCAGAGACAGCCCTCTCTTAGGAACCATAAACGTCTCTCTCCTTAAACACGACACGACCGCAAACACACCCAGGGTGTACACACGGATGACCGCGAAGGAGCCCTGGAACAGACCATTACACACACGTGAGCCCGTGTGCGCACAAACACACATACACACACACACACACACATACATACACGCATACACACACACACACACACACAGATTAATACATACACACACACATACAAACACACACACACGCACACACAAAAATATAAACACACAAACTCACCACAAGATTCAGGCAAAGAAGATGTTTCAGCTGAGGTACTTGAACAAATATGAGAGCTACATTTTAAAATTAGGAAGAGAAACCAATACCTTACTTGAAGCAAGAGTGCACTTTATCGTAGATATGTCTCATATTTTTTTATATTTTTCACGCACCTGCCATTCATGAAATATGTCACGCTATTCCTGTTTCACTGCCTTAAACATATTGTCGAATCTCATATCGTGACCTTCCCTCTACTTTTACCATTAACCCTCATGTTTCACCCACAGTCTTCTAAACGACTTCTCGCTAACTGCTTTCACTTCACTAAACAGAAGGGGTATCCTGCTCCTGTGTCACCGCTCACCCTCCGGCCTCTGTAGCTGCTCTCCATGGACACAGGCGTGACGTAGCTTGTCCTTGACTCCCGATCCACCACCTTGACTGCGATGTCCCGGTGGTTTCCGTGGTAACGGGCGCGGAAAGACATGGCTACGGTGATGGGGAAGGGACTCTTGGCGTCGTCAGGGACTTGGATCGTGATTATGCTGCTGACCATTTCCTCCGAACCCCACACCAGAACAGAACTCAGGTCACTTGACACCTCGCAAGTCATGACCTCTGCGATCTCTGCTGGCGCTGTCACGTAGCAGGCAGCCGGACCATCTGACTCGCTGCTCTCTGATTGGTCCATTACTCTGTGAGAGAAAGATTGTCAACGGACAGCTAATACATCTCACGCGTCCTTTTCTTTTACTTAAACTTAACAATATTCAGCTCAAAGTGTGCGCAGATGTTACAGCAATGATGTAAGGTGATAGATAGATAGATAGATAGATAGATAGATAGATAGATAGATAGATAGATAGATAGATAGATAGATAGATAGATAGATAGATAGATAGATAGATAGATAGATAGATAGATGTGTTTATGAAAATTATTAGTTTTGTTGATTCATTGTCTTTGCATATATTAATCATGAAGGGTAATGTGTTCTCGATACACACTGTAGGGATTCACGAGACACCAAATGATCAACCAAATCAAAACACACACACACACTCACACACACACACATGCAAAAAGGAGAGACTTACTCTCGCGTGACCCAGCCATGTTTTGAGCCTTCCTCCTCTCCTTCAGCCTCTTCATCACTCCCCTCTGTCTCCTCCTTTTTTCCTCTCTTTTCTTCTGTCTCTGCCTGCGTATCTGTCTCTTTCTCCCCCCTGTCCTTTCCCTGTAAATGTGTATTTCTGTCTCCTGTCTGTGCACAGCGTTCTTTCTCTGCAGTCCTAACAATGTCTGTTTTGTCATTTGTCTCTGTTAATCTTTGTCCATCACTCTCCCTGTCCCTTACAGACATCACCCGGTTTCCCGCCACATCAGAGCCAGCAGCAGTCTGCATACGCAGTGGTTCGGGCGTGCAGTCTGCGTATGCAGTAGTTCGGGGGAGCGGGCTGCGTACGCAGTGGTTCGGGGGTGCGGTCTGTCCACGCAGTGGTTTGGGGATCCAGGCTGAGTCTAGATGACCTCCTGAGTCATCTGACATGGTCTGGAAGTGACTCTGCATGCCCTGAGGTAGGCCTTCTGCACAGGCCATGGGCTCATGTCCGTCTGTGTGAGTGCGAGTGTGAGTGTGTGTGCTGAGGTCAGAGAGAGATGCCAGTGCCATGTTAAGTTTGTGTTTTATGGTCTGCAGCTTCTCCTCGAGGTTCTGGGTGTCCTGCAAGATGCTGAGGATCAGGACAGTGGTGTGGTGAAGTTTACAGTCATCAGAAACACCTGGAAAAGAAACATGTTGCTTTATTACACACCATTATATCACTCAGTGTGTGTGTGTGTGTGTGTGTGTGTGCGTGTGCGTGTGCGTGTGTGTGTGTGTGTGTGTGTGTTTGTGTGTGTGTGTGCGTGTGCGTGTGTGTGCGTGTGCGCGCGTGTGTGTGTGCACTTGTTTTTTCCTAGTTTAGATAAATGTTTGACCGTTGTACTGGTGACACCTGACAAACTGGGGTCAAAATCACAGTCCCTAGTAAAAAAAAACCATGCATAGATTTTTAAAAATGTTTCATTTTAAATAAAAGGTATTGCTGCTATTGATGAAGCTAAAAGTGTGAAAGTGTATTTGGTTAGCGTTAGAGTTAGAGTTAAAGTTACTCTTTATAATGGAGTGTGTGTGTGTGTGTGTGCACATGTGTGTCTGTATATGTGTGTCTATGACTATGGTGGTGGATATGAGTGTGTTTGACAGCAAAATATTACCTCTGCAGCAATTACACATACAGACTCACAAACACACACACACACACACACACACACACACACACACACACACACACACACACACACACACTTACCTGTTTGTGTTAGCAGCTGTTCCCTTGCCTCTTTGTGTGTGTGTGTGGAGTTCTCCTGTTTGTTCTGCTCAGAGAGTGTGTGTGCAGTGTCTCTCAGAGTTTCTCTCCAGGCACGGACCCTCTGTGTGTTAAGCTCAGCCAGCTCCTTCAGCACGCTGAGGAGCATACAGAGGGTCCCAGCCGAGTTTGCCTGCCCCAGCTGGAGCACCCCAGCCTGGGTAAGCTCCCCCCGCAATCCCCTGCCTCCTCTGGTTCTGCCTTGGTCTGATAACAGCCCCCTCAGACTCTGTGCAGAGTCCTGTAGCAGTTTGAGAAGTGAGTCCTCAGAAGAGGGTTCTGTGTGGAGCAAGTCTGTCTCCTCGATTTTGTTTGACATTTTGCTCGTGGAGAAGTGTGTGTCCACGGCTTGGCTGTGACCACCAGTGGAGTATTTGATTCTCACAGTCTGTGAAACGACAAATGACACAGTCTAATAGAGGCTCTCTCTTTCCCTCTTGCTCTCTCTTTCTTTCTCGCTCTGTGATGGTGGTGCAGTTAGCTTTAGCACTACTGTTTTCATAAAAACCTAACAGTCTTTACTACCACCCCGGTGATATAAAAAGGTCACCATAGTAACAGGTGGGCGTGCTTAGAAACAAAAGGGACCCTTAACAACAGAGGACCCTAAAGAAGACAAATGCGTCTGCCTCTGAATGACTCCCTGCGGAAGAGGAAAAAAAAAGAAAAAGAAAAATAACAAGCTGCTTTCTCTCTGTACTCTCCAGAGCCTCACATTCCATATTTTACCACCTCTCTCTCTCTCTCTCTCTCTCATACACACACACCTACCCACTATAAGTATACAGTGTATGCTTCCTAATGTAAACTGGTTGATGTGAAAAGTATATTGCTGAGACTATCAAGACAATTACAAGTATGATTCAAATCCTCACGATAAAACTCTTCACTGGCCTTTTTATTAGTGTAGTTAATACATTTAAATACAGTTGGAAGATTCTGATAAGAAGCTGCTTGAGAAATATTAATCCTTTGAAATAAGACTGGTGGAGAAGTGTCACTATTCTCAGTGTAATATGACAGATTGTCTTAGTTTTTCTCCGATCTCTATTCACATGAACAATGAGACTTTTACTGGCTCAGTGGCAGTCCTTTCACTGTATGAGACTAACTGCCCCTTAACCTTGAGAGCTCTGTGTGTGTGTGTGTGTGTGTGTGTGAGAGAGAGAGAGAGAGAGAGAGAGAGAGAGAGAGAGAGAGCACTATGGGGAAGTTAGCAGGTTGTGTGGAGTCACTGAGAGGACATATTTTTGAAACGCACACACACACACTGATCTCTGAACTTTCCTCTCTCTCTATGTTTCTCTCTCCCACTGTGTCTCTGTGTCTGGAACACAAAGGCCAATAACAATTCTGTGCACTGATAAAAAAAAAAGCCCTCCACACATAACTCCTTCCTGATTTTAATTAGTCTGGAATCTAATTACTCTCAGAACTAGGACACTGCTGCACTGTGCTACAATCTGAACTGTAGTATGAGGCTTCCAAATGTGTAGCCTTCAGCTAGTTGTGTTTTAAAACAGATAAGTAAAATGTGCAGCCCAGATAAGTAAAATGTGTCAGGTGGTTGTTGTCAAGCAGGAGAAATAGTCGTCTCAGTGTATTTCTAAACATGTCGTGGTCTCTACGGTAAAGATTACATGTACTGTTGTTTACCCCTTGATTAAATGTCTATGTTCCCTCCATAGCTCTCTGCTGATAACAAGGTCTAAGCATGTGTCTACATGTAGAGCTGTAGTCTCTCTCTCTCTCTGCTACACATACACACACGTAGATATCAACAATGCTGACTACACTTCAGAGAGATTGATTACACTCTGTGTAAGTAGGGCGGGGAGTGGTGTGTTCGTGTGCATGCGTCAGATGAGAGAGAGAGAGAGAGAGAGAGAGAGAGAGAGAGCGAGAGAGAGAGAGAGAGAGGGGCATACTTTTAAATGTGTACATCTGCAAGGATGGTACAGCTACCTCCTGTGGCAAGATAATGAACTGCATTTGTTAGAAAGATATTTTATTCACTGTAATTTCATTTTCTCCCAATACGAATTTCAACACAAAACTGTGTAAGGCTGTGATAATACGTCTATGGCCATTTTGTGTCGTCACTGTAACACAAACGCTTGTGAATAGCGTGAGTAGGCTACATTAAATGATCACAGTGAAAAAGCACTATGACCTTCGTTTTCATTGTGTTTTTTGAAAGATCAGCACTGGTCTGTCACATACACTAACATGCGTAAACTAATAAAGTCCTTTAAAAACTGCGGTCGTAGCGTATTGCTGAAATCTTCCAATCTTCTTGACGAGATATCAAAACGATATGCCATTTAATACATTTCTTTTAAAAATCAGAGCACAAATAAAATCCTCATTTGTTTCTGTAAATCTGTGCGACCAGATTTTTTTCAGCGGAGCGAGAGCATTCCTCCCGACAAAATACATAGCCCAGGGCACTAGAGCAACTAACAGGCTATAACACGCAGAGAGAGAGAGAGCGCGACGAGAGAGAGAGAGACGTAACACAGTGCATAAGCCAACACAATTTCTGAATTTAAATAATCGACCAACACGGCATATTTCTCTGAAAATCTCATGACTCATAACTAATTTGAGAGGAGATGAAAATATGTTTTAAATGCAAATAGAGTTTAAATACAATCGTTCTGTTGTTAGGAAATGGCCTATTAAGTTTACAGCTCAACTACCTTGCCCGCAAACGAGCCTGCTGATTTGGGGCGGTCGTGTTTGGCTTATAGGCGTGGAGGGCAGACGCGTAGTGAACCCCGTGGGCGGTAAAGCGGAACGTGCGGCTAGGCAAACCACGCTGCGAAAGTTTGTGTTATTTAACTGAAACTTCTGGCAGTTATTAGCTGTAAAGAGCAATAGCAGACACACAACGAAAATGTAGTGACACTCGAAGCAACAGTCATCTGAGGTAAGATTTGTTTAGCTACAGTCGTTGATTACCTACGCCTTAGTTTTCCGTAAGATTTCAGCTTTGTTTTGACATTTCATTGAGCGGGTCTTACCAGCCACTAAGTGGGGCACGGAGCTCTATCATCATTCACGAGAAGTGTAACGTCAGTGGCTTTAGGCAACGTTGTAATCTATTGCAACCTTTGAAACAATTCACATGTGCTTTGTTTGCTTATGGTGTGTTAACTGAGTTGTGATCACAACCCAGAAACTCCCGTTTGTACTAAACATGAGTGAAGTATCCTTCAACTGAAAGGGTTTGGGGACCGTGGCACGACGTCCAGGTTTGAGAATCAGTAACGCGTAGGGTTTCCTCCACTTGCTCACCTGTCGATCGATTCGTCACATTATTGAAAATTTTATCGCTCAGTCTAAAATGAGAGAATTACCACGTGTCTTAGAGTAGACGATGCCATTCGTTTCAAACATTCGGTGTCATCAGGTTGCTGTGCTGAAGTATTGGGACAGATCAAAAACAGTCACAGTTTTGTCACACGATTCTAAAGTTGTCAAGGCAGCCGTGCTGTTAAAGACTTCAAAACACGGCTTCAGCAGCTCAGGAGCAAACGAAACATAAAGATAAATAAATAGCTTTAAATATTTGAGTCTTGCACGAGGAAAAGGCAGATGGGTTCTGAAGCTTGTCTTAGTGATTTTGTGTGTGTATGTGGGCCTATGCATGTATGTGTGGGGAGGTCAGTGTTATGATGGACTTTGCTCCTGCGTGACAACCTTTAAGAAATGTGCCCGGTATTTGTGACTCAGAGTGCAGGTACAGCTTATTACTGCCAAGTCAGGAAAGGCTTCTTCCTCCTTCTCTCTCTCTCTCTCTTTCTCTCTCTCTCTCTCTAAACACACACACACACACACACACACACACACTTTACGTTGCATAAAAGTGTTGGTGCTCAGCATTGTAAGGAGTTTCCGTTTTTCTTGTGACACACACACACACACACACACACACACACACACACACACACACACATCTGGTTTGAACATCAGGCAGTACTCAGTGTGTTTGTCCGTAGGTATGTGTGCAGGCTGGCACCAGTTCTCTTAGCCTGTGTGTGCATGTTTTGCTCTCAGTGTATGCAAGTAACTTTTGTGCACTTGTGGATGAGATACTGCAGAGACACCGTACTGAGTTATTGATGCCACACACATCTGACCGTATGCTCTATTATTATACTCTGTCTCTTTGATACATTTTTTTTGTACAGATGAGACATAATTCTGTAAAACATTGTAATTACTGACATGTTTTATGGCTGTATTCTCACTTCTGGAACAGTAGAGGAGATTCAGTTCTTCTGTGTCCTGTGGTCTTTTGCAGCATAGACAACGAGACTGTGAGACAGTCTCTGTGCAGAGACTGTGAACTACTCCTTGAGGTTCTGGTCTGGTTTTGTTTCTGAAATATTCAAGGTTAATTGTAATTCTCAGTTGCATTACAGCAATCCAATGCATGTTTACCAGGGATCTGAACCAACATCCTGTCTCAAAGTCACTTGCATGTCATATGAAAACTAGACAGGGAACCTGTCAAAGCAGCAGGTAGAGGAGAACACGTTGTATGCTGTCTATGGTGAGGCTGGTCGTCTCGGTGAGTCTGAGCAGAGTCATAGCTCTGTGTTGAGGACAGTGCTTGAGTCATGTTCTGCTTGGTCTTGCTTTACTCCAAGGCAGGTTGTTGCATGCTGAAAGACAGCAAGTAACGTGCGGCTCACACACACCCTTATGTGTGGAGCGATGAGGAAAAAGACAAAAAAAAAAAACACACACACATAGGATTAAATAGCCCCTGGGTTGAAGTGTTATCAGAAACCTCTAGAGTAGTTCCTCAAATACTGTATATGATGTGTACTCCACATATAGTCTTTGCATAATTTTAATGTAACATGGTGTCCTTAAGTCTAAAAATGCCTTCAGCTGCTCATCCAACATTCAGGTCGGTCTCTCTGTGTGTGTTGAATTGATCCATCAGCTGTATTCATCCTCAGATCTCAGTGTTCTGATCATCTGCTAATCTGAAATAATGTGACCATTATTACTGTGCTTATCTCTAAGTACTGAAGAAGAAGAAAAGGCATTCACCAGGAATAAACAAAATTATGAACAGGAGGACGCTCATGTCTCTTCAGTTTGAAAAAAAAAGAAAAAAAAAACAGATCTAACTTGCGTTCATCATATGCACACATCAGAAACCAGGAGTGAATCATCAGTACACCCAAACTTGTGGTTATTTTTTTGATGTTGAAAAAAAGCAGATGTAGAGAGGTAGATCTAACATGCAGAAGAAGAGTTTTGTAAAATTGCAGAAGTAGAAACAGTGTTAAAACCCCATCCACATGTCCAGGTTCTGAGAAACACATAACAAGGGTTAGGACAGAGAGACAAATCTCGTAGCAGTGTAGGCAAGAGCTTTCTTCCAAATTTATCATCAGTTTTTTATCTGTTTGGTTTCAGTTCTATATGTTCAGTTTTAATATGGTGTAGGTGATACCTGTTTAAAAACCTTCTATTTGTAGTAGTTAGTGTTCTTCCTGTGTTCTAAACGGTTAAATGAGAATTTTTGTGGAGTGGAATATTCTAGAGCATACAGAATGTAGGCCATCTGAAGGAAAGAAAATCAGTGATATTGTGCTGGTATTTGCTCCAGAGTGTTTGTAAACTCTCTTTGATAATTATTAATTTCTGTAAGTGGAAACATGTGTTAGCTCATCACTACTTTGGTAATGAACGTGTACTGGACCCGGTCAGTCACATCCAGTATCATCCATGTAAATTCTGCCTGAGGCACTGGTCCGGTTTGTACAGGGCCTCTGTGTATGCAAGGAGCCTTTGTCCCTGTGTTCATTTATTTATTTTTGTGTTGTGGTGTGGGTGTATGTGGGTAGCATATATTTAGGTTTGAGGATTCATGTGCGCTGCCAATCCAAAGCATTAGAAAAGAGTAGTTTTATTTAGCATATGCGATCAGAAGTTCTTTTTATTCTGCCTAAAAGGTTCTGAGAGGTGGTCAAAGTTTTTAACTTTTGCCTGATGTGTATAGCTATCTGGTGATTTTCTTACTGTTTTCGACAATAATTGAGAGAGTGTAATCCAGAGAGAAAAACAAAACAACCCCCCCCCTCCCAAAACAAAAACAAAACCTTATGAAACCAGAACAGAAAGATTACTGTGGTGAGTTTTTGTCAGAAGGGTTTTTTTTTTTATGTTTATGATGCTGTTGCATGTTGAAGAGGCTGTGCCATAGCATGGAAATCTTGCCCTCTTGTTTTCTGAGCAGTTGTGAAGTAACCTGTGATAAAGCAAACAACTGTTGTTCTTCGTGACTTAAGAAACTACTGCAAAGTGACTTTGGATGTCTTGAAACTTTGCGTGGGGCTTGGCATTTGGAGGAAAACAAGAGAATAAAATTCATTGAAACCGAATTGGACTTCAAATGTAGTACAGACTCTATCTGGCAAGACGCCCTGCCCTCCCGACATTGTTTGGCGGGGGGTATCCATGTTATTAACATTTTCCACTATTTCTTATTATTCCTCGTATTATTTTATCCATTAAATAATTTACATTGAATCTGAGGGAATGCCTTCGTGGTCCAGGAATATATTACACTCTGCCTGATCACTGAGGTAGGTAGTTAGTTTGAATCTCTGTGTTTCTATTGGCTGGATCAGACGTGACAAAGGACACAACTGGCCACATCGCAGGAGGGACAGCCAGACAGTGCTGTCCCTGTCACCACACTTCAGTGACTCCTGTTGTCAATGTGATGTTGACACAACTGCAGACCAAACCAGGGAAATGATCTTGGCCTGCACACAGCTTGTCTTCCTGCTGAGACTCCTGGTTCAAACTGAGTGGTTTAGTCATTGTTAAGCTTTGAACTGGCACTGTTTTTAGTGTGGTCTTTTGTTAAGCTGAATGTGTAAGGATCCAAAACTCATCACCTTTGATCACCTTTGTCTGCTGATTGGCTGGACTTTTCATTGCAATTACAAACTAGTGCTATTCATTGGTTTCCACTGGTGGAAGGCCTTTTTAAATGAAAGGTACACTTTAACTCAACCTGATTTAAATTTACGTTTCACACTTAATTTCATGAAGAGAGTTTCTGTCAGGTTTTATTTGGGTTGCAGACTGTTTTAACATATTCTGTGCTAGAGTTGCATTGTGTGTTAATCGTTTTCCTGTCAGTGGCATTTCAGTCATTGATTGATAGCACTCAACATAGTTTGGAGCTCGCTACTCTTTATGTGTACAAACGGATGGAGACCGCATTTTAAAAGCCTGGAAAAAAATAAATACCTGCTAGCAAGTGGAATCAGTAATCCAGATCACAATAGCCTGGCGCTGTGAACTCAACCTAATTCGGTCTTTAGAGTTAGTGGTAACAGCAGAGGCCTTAGAGTAGTTAATACTGTTCTGCTATGGCACATTGTGTGTGGGTGGCGTTGAGGAACTGCAAATAGCTGTTTAGCTGTTAGCCACCTTTTGTTCTCAGCACCTGCACAGTTTGAGCGGCAGCTGATGAGGTCTGCAAACTTTTTGTCTCGGCAGTCCCCAGGTTTTACAAGCTCGACTCGTTTGGGTGAAAAAAATCACCGCGGGTGCTGCTTCAACCTTGACCAGTGAAGTTTTCAGCTGCTCAGTTTCAACCTTAAATGTGCTTTGACTTTATTATATATTTATATATATTTGGCTTTGGGGGGGAAAAACACAGAGGTTATATAAGGTTGTTGAGACCTGAGGAACCTAACAAACTTTTTTTCAGTGTGAATACATCTGAAATCCCACAGAAAACTGATCTACATCCAGCATGTCAGATTTGTCTTAGTTCATTTGTATATTTACAGATAAATGAGACAAAAAGAATGCACTTTGATTATGTACACTTGGAATCTCAAAATATTTAGCAAAACCACTGACTGATTATGGCATGAGGAATCCCAATACATGAACAAACTTCACCTTCTGACTCCACACTGCACCACAAGCCCCAGTCAGCATGCAGCATACAACATCAGCTCTCAGTGATGAGCAAATCCTCTTCAGCGGAGTCTTCCACTGTTATTTCTACCACTCCTCTACTGTTTTAATCTTCGCTGAGAAGATTTTTCCCCTCAGCACAGGTTAAGGAGTCATTTACGATTTTGTTTCTTTGTTTTTTTTTTAATTGTTGTTTCTTTTACATACCACGTAATTCTGTAATAACACCATTTTCCCACAATCAGATGCTATCGTTCATTGGTTAGAAAATGTTAAAGAGAATGTGACTTCAGTATTTTGAACACTTTGAGGAGGTAAAGATTTAGACACAGTGATGCGAATACCAGATGAGTGAGAACGGAAAGTTCATGAAGAGTGAGCTTTCACAGAGATAGGGGCAGACAGACATGGACGGTATAGTCGCCCACTACTACATACCGAAGAGGTCTTAGGCTAGCAGAGATTTTTAACCACAGCCTGAAAAATGTGTCGAATACTTTGAATTTTTGGCTGTGTAAGGATGCTTAGTAAAAGTCATTGGCTTATTTTTATTTCTTTTTGTATCTTCCTTTCCTTTGAATTGTGATTAGTGTTGTATCCTCTCCTGCACCGATCTCTCTTTTATTTTATAGCCATTTTATTTCTGTTAGTGGCGTCAGTGGTGAAAAGTCTCATTTGATATGTTAACTTGTCATGTGCTAACCTTTTCAAAATCAATAGAAAATTTGAATTACAAAAAAGTCATTCGCTCAGAGACGGATTGGGTGGAGGATGGGTGGGAACCCTGATCTTACTTAAGTCTGAAAATCCTCATAAATAAAGTAACAATTATGAAGGTCTGTCTGAGGAGGTGAAAGGAGGTGGAATGAAGTGTGAGATCACATGTACCGTGCATTTGATGGCTGTGGGTTTTGCTTCTAGATTTTTCTTTTGAAATCTTAACACCATTCTGACATGAGATCACACACTTGATTTGACCTTTTTTTTGTTGTTTTTACAACTGTCAACAAAAACAAATGAGCATGTAGCAGCCTACCTGTGAAGCGGTTTTCAAAAGTAATGTGGTTGATTTCACCTGTTTGTAGACAGGGCTGTTCCTTTTTGCACACATCATATAGTCTTAAAAATGAGAAACAAACTGCAGGAAACTTCTGTTGTCTTGACTAAGAAGAACATACATAAAATCGTTGGGTACAATTACCCATAATACTGCTATGAATGATACCAGCTACATCTATTTTCCGTACAAGTTCAGGAACATGTTTGACTGCTTCTTAATTGGTAATACTTGCCAAATACGGTCAGTGCTGATGCTGTGTTAGGCATGGACATGTAAAATGAGGATCTCTCCACTGCAGGCACCTGGTATTCACTGGCACTGAACAGTCTGAAAATTTCTGAAAGATTGACTAAAAGGCAGCCCCAGGCTAACCTCTTAACCCTAACCTGACTTTTGATTAAAAAACTTTTGTACCATAAAGTGTGATTCCTCTCTGTCCAAGTCAAACCTCTGTTCACTTTATTTGTTTATTTGTTACTACATAGTAACCTAAGAAAAGTCACCAGATTCAGCTGTTTACCTGACCCGTTTTTTTTTTTCCTCTGCAGTGCTCACCTGTCACTCTTCCTTTCCTCTTGCCTTGGACATCATCTTGCATAACCCTTACTCCCCCAATGGTCACGCTCACCCTTCCCATCCTGAAACCATGGCCACAGACAACAACGCCTCAGATCCTGTTTCGCCTCCCATGTCATCCTTGCCAGAGCCCAGTCAGGAGATCTCCAGCTGGCTGTCTAGCATTCACCTGGGCCAATACGGTGGCTGCCTTGCCCAGGCAGGTTACCACAGCCTGGAGGACTGTTGGGGTATGACGGAGGAGAAGCTCTTGGAACTGGGGGACTTCCCTACGGGACATAGGCGAAGGATCCTACGCAGCCTGGAGGTGCTTGGGGCAAAGGACCAGTTATGTGAAGCACACAAAACGGGGGAGGTGAAAAAGAAGCCAGTGCCCAGGCCAAGGAAGGTCTTCCACAAGGACAGGAAGCGAGGGACTTCTAGCCGCTCACAATCCCAAGGAAATGGTAAGAGAGACATTCGGGATGGGAGACAAACGCTTCCTTCAAGGGCCCTCCAGGGGTCGGATAGTGCCGATCATGCAGAAGAGCATGTTGCTCATTGCACGATGCCCCGCCCATCTCCCCACCCACGGCCCAGTTTGAAAACTCACAACTTCTCAGGGACGACCTCCACAGGCTCTAGCTCCGCCTCCATAAACAGCAGCAGCGAGTCATCGTTGATCTCCTCCCACTCGGTAGTGTCGGATGGCGAGGGCTTCCCTGAGGGGCCGGCTCCGTCTTCTCCAAACCACGAGGGGTTAGCGATAACAGACAGTCTCTCGGAGGAACCCCCTGATAATTTCCACGGTGAGATGGTGGAGAATGATATATATGAGAGGTATGACACTAAGGTTCCAAGAGGGCCCAGGCCAACCCGGTCTTACCGACTACGCCACCGGCCTGTCCCAGAACCCCCCCAACGCTTCACCATCATGCCTCAGGACTGGTACGTACGGCCCTGAGATGCAGTGGACCTTACAGAACTATCTCTGTTGTTGCGTGATGTGAAATTTGCTCTGATCTCCATCCAACTTTTAGTGAGAAATAAGAGATAAATACTAATTGATAAAATAATTAAAATTTGGGTACTAAGGATTGTAAAATTTCAAGGCTTTGTTGTACACATTCATCCTACATTTAAAACTTCTTGTTACCATCAAAGGCTGCTAAAAAGTGTTTTTGATGATCTGCCCATATTTGGGTATCAACAAAATCGCAGATGTTTTTTTCCAGCCAGATTAATTTGATGCAATAAATTTTTTGCTCTTCTGTGTTACATATTTTCTATTACATTCTTCCTCATCCATATTTCATTCTTATGTTAGCAGGGAAAATGTTTTAAAGACAATGTTACGATCAGTGAAACAGTCATTTCCTTTAAGACCGTGTGGAAGGCCAGTGGGGGGTTTTGAGTGTGTGCTTGTTTAATAGTGACATTAAAAGACATTCCTTCTTCCCTAGGAATGTGCATGAAACGAACTCCCCCAAGCAGGTGGCTGGGGTGGAGGGCTCCAGTGGCACCAGCACCGTGCCGAAAGGTACACTTTATTCCCGTTCTCCTTAAAAAGAGGAGAAAAAAAAGAAAAGAGAATGCTTAATGTGCAGATGAGTTGTGTTATGGGGCAGTGTTACGGCTTGTTGAAAGTGGAGTAGCATTTGAGATGCATCATGGGAACTTGGTAGTGTTGTCATACTGGGGTAACTTCTCATCTCATTCATACGTTTGGAGAGGCCTAGTTTGACAAACTCTTAAAACCAGATTTTCCCCATATTTTCTTTTTTTTTTTTTGGCTTTGAAGCACTCTTGGGAGTGTTGAGTGCGTGTGTGCGTGCATGTGCGTGCATGTGCGTGTGTGTGTGTGTGTGTGTGTGTGTGTGCACACGTAGTGTAAGTATAATCCATCCCCATTAGATTGTTTCTTAAACTTCTTCAGGGGGAAGGATGGGTCATGTAGTTTGTGAGGTGTATGTTAGTTTGCGTTTGTGTCTCTGTGCGTTTGTGTTTGTGCGTGTGTGTGTGTGTGTATGTGCGTGCGCCGTGGCATAGTGTGTGTGTGTACGTGCGTGTGCATGTGCACGAGCCTGTTTAGATATAAATTACATCTCAGGATTAGAAAGAGGGTAAAATGAAGTAAAAAGTATAAATAGGGTTGTAGAGAGAGAGAAAGAGAGAGGGGTGAAATGTGAGATTGCTGTGTGTGGTCTGGAGATCAGGTCCAGATATTGATAAATGATGGTACAGATGGTGAGATGCTGTGTGCACCAGAGCTGGCCTGTGATGTCATGTGGCTGGGCTCTATCATAGATAAACTACTCCAGCTCACAGCACACTCCCAGCACTCTGCTATCAGCTTACTTGCTATCTATGTGACATGCATCTGTGTGTGTTCCTGTCTAGAGGGAGCCGCTCAGAATGCCTCCTGCCCCTCACTGTTTCTGTGGAGACAAGGTGGTCATTTGTCACCTTGACAACTAGTGGACCAGGCTGCACCTTTAGGGGTTTCCACACTATTAATGTTTGGGACAGTATGTGGTCTTCCTCCTTAGTGTTTTTTCCCCCAGTTTACCCCAAACCCCAAACCGTCCACACCAACCCATTAGTCTGTCTGTCTGTCTGTCTGTGTGTGTCTTTGGGCTCTATTTTAACGATCTAAGCGCAGGGCCTAAAGCTCATGGCTTAAGTGCATTTATGGCATGTCCAAATACACTTTTGCTAGTTTAACAGCGCAGAATTTTAGCGCATAGTAAGGCACAAGGCGCAAAGGGATTGTACTTAGTCCCTTAATTAATCATAGGTGTGTTTTGGGCATAACATGCAGTAAACCAATCAGAGCATCGCTCCCATTCCCTTTAAAAGCCACCTGCGCTGGCACCTATGACAATGGTGGACTTAGCACCTTGACAAAAAGAGTGATTCGCCGATTCACTGCCTCTGCCATCTCCCAATGCTCTGTCCAATCAGGTACTCCATCTTTCAATGAAACAACTGTGACATTACTTTAGACCAGGTTTTTGTTGGACATCGTGGGTGCTGGACGGGACAATAACAGCCGCGTCGGTCTGAAACTAGCAAAAACACTTGTGTTTTGGTTTGCACTGGGTTTAAGACAGAACCCTTTGTCTCTGTCCAATTGAGCCTTTTTCTTGTAGCAATTAGCAGTAACAGAATGAGAAATTGTGTGAGTGTGAGTGTGTGTGTGTGTGTGTGTGTGAGAGAGAGAGAGAGAAGTGCAAAGCTACACTGTGTTATAATATATATACAGTGTCAGTTTCCACAGAACTGATTCATTTTAATATTTGTGTGTGCGCGCACCTGCATGTGTGGGCATTGTGTGTGTCGTGTGTGTCATGCGTGTGTGCATATGTATTGTCTCCTTACAGCTCCTCTTGAGAGAAAATTGTCTCCTATTTCTCCCTATGGCGAGATCTTCCTTTACAACAACCCTGAAAACAAACTGGTGAGTGTATCTGTAATTCTTTATGTATATATGTGTATACTGTATATATATGTATGTGTCTGTGTGTGTGTGTGTGTCTGTGTCTGTGTGTATGGGTGTGTACTTGTACAGCTATCCTTGTGAGGACCAGTTTGCGTTTTAGACCTTGGGAGTGATGACGTTTTGGGAAAGTGAGCTGGTCCTCACTTCTTCAAAGGGCTGTTTGAGGGTTAAGACTTATTTTTAGGGTTCAGGTTAGAATTAAGTTTAGGTTAGGGTAAGGCTTGGGGTTAGGCATTTAGTTGTGATGGTTGAAGTTAGGGTAAGGAGCTAGGAAACGCATTATGTCAATGAGTGTCCTCACAGAGATCGAAGTACAAGTGTCTGTGTGTGTGCGTGTGTGCATGTGTCCGTGTGTGTGTATGTGTATCTTGTCTGCCTGTGCGTGCAAATGCGTGTGTGTGTAGGTGTGTTAGAGTGTAAAAGATGTGTCCATTTTAGTATCACTTCTCATTAAGCCTTTGAGTAGCTTTGCTATTCTGCCAATATAACAATGACACTATATTACTCATGGCTGTAGCTGGATTAAGTTGAGCAGTCCTGACTCTGGCAGTCGTTTTAAGTTGGTAAGATATTTTCTTAACCTTATTAGTCTTAACTGAAGACTCGGTGTCCTACAAAATAATGATATTGGCTGGCTGCACTAATATCCATTCACACTTCCTCTTCAGTACTCTGAGCATCACCTCAAACACACATGTTCAGACACACACACACACACATTCAGATACACTCACTTTCTCACGCGCACACACACACACACTTTTAGAAGCATGTACTTTCAGACATTCCTCTAAACCAATAAAAATGTCGCTTGACAAAACTTTGACAGTGTTGGTTACTGTGTGGGAGGTGCCTTCTGATAAAAGACAGAGGAAACAGAGGCCTGAAGCAGACACATGGGTTTTATTCTCTCTCTGTGTTTTAATAAAGACACAGAAACACACCTCTTCTGCGATGATATCCTCCTAAGAGGAACAATTCTAAATTCTGACTTCAGCAGGCCAATACCCACATGAAATAGTAAATTTCATGTAGAGAGTGTTTGTATGTTTTTGTTAAAATTTATGCATGTTGCTGTTGGAATTAATACATTTTTTATTATTTTTCTCTTTTTAAGGATTTAGGTGCAAAGGAAATGTTCAAGCAAGATTTGAAGGAGAAGCTGAAACAGAAAAGATTACGGTAAAGAATCTTTTTTTTTTTTTTAAATGTGCTAACATGCTAATGAGGACTTTGTGTAATGACTTTTAAAAACTCTGAGAAGCCCCAAAATGGTTTCAAATAGTGAGTCATCACATAGTGGACAGAAAAATCTGTTCACTTATTAAACAAACAAACAAACAAACAGGTCATGTTTTTCAGGTGTCCATTACAGGCTAATGCCAGTATCACATTACTACCATTATGTTTACAATCAGTACATTTACAGTCAATATGTTTACAGTTAATATGCTTACTACCATTATGTTTACAATTGATACATTTACATTTAATAAAATGCAGAAATTCTGTGACTTTCAGTTTTTAAGTCTTCAAAATGATTGGTCATTTCTGATGTATTTGTGATGAACAGCACTTTCCCCCTCCCTCAATATGCATGGTTGAAGTGCCTCTGAGCAAGGCACCTAACCCCCAACTGCTCTCCATGGGCTGTGGCTGCCCACTGCTTCTATAGTGTGTGTGTGTTCACTGCTATCTCAGATGGGTTAAAATGCAGAAGTCAAATTTCCCCATTTGTGGGACTACTAAGGGGGTTAAACTGGAACTGATTAAACTGATAGTACAGTGACCATGGACTCTGCTTGGACACTAAACTGATAGTACAGTGACCGTGGACATTGCTTTTTTTAATCATATTATAATAATTTTAACCCTCTAACTATATAACCTTCCCCCAATTTCAGAACTGAGGTTTGATCTGAATGCGGTATATTTCAGGTGATAGGCCTAAAGGAAATCATATACAGAAGGCTTTTTGTAAGCACCAGGGCAGATGTAGTCTCACACACACACACACACTCACACACACATACACACAGAGTGGTCTCATTCTGTGTTCCTCTAAATGTGTACACTTCTTTGCAGAAAGAAACAGGCCAGGTCAAAGGGAAAGGTGGCTGATGACAAGACTGAGCAGACAGTTCTGAAGCCCACTTCCACGCAGCTTCCGTATGACGACGGCTACTCTACAGTGCAGCCTCATGCACTGAATGACGCAGAATCGGCCTATGAGGTTTCGACAAGCTTGGCCCTGCCCCTTCAGCCCCTCCCTGGCTCCTCACCCGTATCAACAGTGACTATCTGCCAGGATTACTCCGAGCCAGCAGACGCTCTGGGCGACTTTGCTCACCCCACACCGCCTGTCCGCAGCGACTTCTCCATATCACCATATGCATGCTTTTATGGCCCCGCCCACAAGATGCTCAGATCCGGTTGGCTGGACAAACTCTCACCTCAGGGGTGGGAATTCACTCTCATAACTGAGATATGATGATCATTTTTGTTTTAGTTTGACTACGTTTTTACAGCATCACCTAAAATGAATAACTTCCGAATCCAGAAGTTCAGCGGGTTTTATGCCCTGAAATTCTGAATCTTCTGGACAAAGACAATTATTCACTGTTATAGAAGTATACCATTACACTAGTTATATACCACTATATATATATACCTCTCACTCTCTCTCTCTGTCTGTCTTGCTCTCTATACCACTGACCAGTATTAACCACTGCTGGGTCAGCAATTGACTAATAAGTTTGGAGAGTTATTTCCAAAAATACCCATTTCACCCATTAGTTCCCAGGTTTGGTTATAACTTCACACTGTTCAGAAAGTCATTCCCTCCCTGCCCCCCTCCCCCAGTGCATCTCGTTCCTGTAGTAGTTTTTTTTTTTGTTGTTTTGTTTTGGGTTTTTTATTACAATGTCCTCCGCTGATGCCATTGTAACTGCTGAGAGTTCAAACTTTCGCATTCAACAGAATATGAGCACAGGGTTCCAGCACAAGACATAAAAATATGTAAGAAGAAAAATGCAAGAAACTTTCTCAAAGACTGCAGAAAAGTCTAGATAAACCAAGCGTTTGATGATCATTAGCCACACAGCAACGGAAGAGCAGAGTAGCTGCTTCCTTCCCCCTCCAATTTAATTTTTTTTAGAAATGTTTCCCTCAGTTGTGGTTTGAGATGAAAATAGAACCTCAGTTTTTACACCAAGGTTTCATAGTGTGAGTTTTCTCAGAAGTGTGAAAAAGCATCTAGTGCTTCTCTAATAATCACGTGAAGTTCGCTGGAGCAGGAAAACGTGCTCGTGCTTAATTTCTGAGATTGAGGGCAGATGTGTCAAAGCACCACACGCCCCACCTTTTTTCATTTTAGTCACTGCTCAAATGGCTTCGTAAAGGATACTACTAGTGTGGACAAAGAGACATTAATGATAGATTAGGTCTAGCTTCAGGTTTTCTCTCTTTCTCTTTCTCTCTCTCTCTCTCTCTCTCTCTCTCGCTCTCTCTTTCTCTCTATGTTCATGTCCACAGTCAATGGTGTCCTCTCTGTCTGTTGTACAGAATCACAGGTTGAGATGCTGAAAACTAGGCCCTTTCACAACTACACTCACTGATGTTGTGTTCTCATGTAAGCAGAGACTGAGTAAATGTGGCTTCCTTTGTTCTTCTCTTTTTTTCTTTTCTTTTCTTTTCAATTTTAGAAACTGTGTCTTTCAGAGAAGATGGGTGAAGCTTGATGGGGAAAATCTCACATACTACAATAATGACAAGGTCAGTTCATGAAAACATGCATGTGACACACACACGCACACGCGTGCGCTTGGTGTATGTTTCTGTCTGTTGGGCATCCTGATCTCAGCTGAAACCACACCCACACCATGACAGCTGTATGTTTCTGTGTTGGTGTATCTTTTCTGGCACACAAGGTAAAGGGGTTTAAAATGTGCAGTACAGTGAAGCTTATTGAACTTATTCTTGTGGAGAAGTTTGTACCCGTCTGTTACCACAAATGTCACCAATCTGCAAAATGCTACTTTCAGAATTAGTCATGAGGGCCTTTGACTGGTGGGAGCTGGTGAGAGAGCAGCGTGGTGGACTGGAAGAGTGTGTGGTTTAAAAATGCTTGACGGTTTGAGGCAGTATGAGAGGAATTTAATCGTCATTTTTTTTTTTGAACAGTTTGAGAAGGGGTTTGAGAAACCAGTTTCCATTCAGCAAAGTCCAAAAAGAAAACCTCCTCCCATCCTCCTGCCCTCTTAAACGCCCTGTCAGATATGGCCTACTCATGGTCATAGATGATCAGTTTGTGGAGATGAGTTAGGGGGAAAGGTAGAGAGCTGAGGGCTTGACTTGAGAGGACTGAATCTGGGTCAGAGGCAATGGGTCAGTAAGCACATGACATTTTTAAAGAGTTTACAGCCCATATCTGTTGACTGTGACAATGAAGGAGATCAGGAAAGAGATGACATCATCTGACTGAGATCCACACACAGAGAGAGAGAGAGAAGAGATGGATGAAGAACAAGGAGACATTACTCTATGCTATACTGATTGGCTTTATCAGCTGTTCTTGACTTCAGTTCCTCTTAAAACTCAGATTAACTAATGGCTGCAGAGAAAACGCCTGCTCCTGCTTCCCTCAGCAATCTTTCCCTCCCTTGTTTTATTCTTTCTCTCTCTCCCTCTCTCTCTCTGTCTTTATCTTCTCACCTTTTCCTTTTGAGGGTTAAAATTTAGCCTTTTTAGATGTCAAGCTAAAACAAACATGCAACAGTGACACTGTAGACTGAGTAAGACCTCCCTTTTGCTTTCTCTCTCTCTCTCTCTCTCTCTCTCTCTCTCTCACACAGACACACACACAAATATTTCTGCTGTGTTATCAGGGCGCATTTGGTTAGTGTAGTTGTCTGATCTGATATCTTTTGTGTGATGTGTGGGTGGCAGAATGAGAGGAAGTTAGTGTGTATTAGAGAGAGAGAGAGGGTAGGAGGGTGTGTCATGGTGTGGTAAAATTTGTTTTGTTATCCATTGTGTGTGTGTGTGTTCTGAGTCAGTGCTGTCTGTATGCGTTTTCTCTGCTTGGATGCACCTGTTTCTGTGTATATGAGCTGTGTGTGCGCGCGTGTGTGTGTATATATATATAAAGTTTGGAGGTTACCTCAGCTGGCCCTCTTTGTGTTGGCACTTTGGGTGTTTTCTCTGCTGCAGCTTTGCTCAGCATAATAGTCAATGATGTGAACTTTGTCTGAGGGGGGCTCGTTAATCAGCAACTAATTATAGACACTCCCCTGCAGCCATATCCATTTTATTTATCAGAAAGTACAATTTCTCTCTCTCTCCCTGTGTGTGTGTGTGTGTGTGTGTGTGTGTGTGTGTGTTTGGGGGGGGGGGGGGGGTAAATAGTAAATATCTGCAGCCTTCTATTCCTGTTATCACTACTGTTTTTTTTTTATTTATATTGCCAAGGATTCATTAATTACTTAACACCCCCTCCCCCTAAAGGGTCTATGGTCATTATTTCTGTGTATCCTGTCAGTATTAATAGGGGGAGGGTTTGCTCGGAGCAAGGTTCATGCCAGGGCCATTTAATTTGTTTTTAAAGAAAGAAAGAAAGACAGCGAAAGATGATCAACTCCATTTGTTCAGTCTGTGTATAGTTAATTCTCTGTATGATTCTAGCCTTGAACCAGCACTTTGCCACAGACTGTTCCCTGAGAAGTTCTTGGATCATTATGGGAGAACTTTGGCCATGAGTTGTAAAAGAGAAATGCATGTGTCAACTTTCTCTTTTCATCTGTCATTCTTTACTTCCTGTCATCTCTCCTCCTCTCTTTTTCTGATTCTTTGTTTGAAGCTGATGAAACGACCTAGACATGGGTAATCAGCCCTGATCGCTCTGGTCCGTTTCTGATGTCACTCCATGGTGTCGTCAGGCGGGGACAGGTCCTCCAGTGGCGTGGGAGAGGAGAGGAGGTGAATTCTCACTCACTCCCTCTTGGGACCCTGACTCTAGGGGCCAAACCTGTTTGGACCCTCATCTGTTCTCTTTCTCAAGATTTCATCAACCTTGCCGACAGGTCCCCAGCATCAGGGATCTCAAGGGACTCCTCGCTCTGTGTGTGTGTGTGTGTGTGTGTGTGTGTGTGTGTTTGAGGATAAGGCAGCGAGGCGGGGATTTAAAGGTGTGAGCTCTGGGTTTTTTAGGGAGGATTAGCTCTTTGCCTCTATGTCTGAAACCTGGCAAGCGCCCTCACCCTACCCGCCAGCCAGCCCCCAAAAGCCCTCAGTTTTCATTTCAAAACTCCTGTCATGTCAAAAGCCCTCAGTTTTCATTTCAAAACTCCTGTCATGTCAAAAGCCCTCAGTTTTCATTTCAAATCGCCTCTCTGCTCTTATTTACCTTCAGTCTTTTACCTTACCATGTCATATGGCATTCAGTCTTCACCCTGTCATATGGTATTCGGTATTTACCTTCCCATATCATACGGTTCAGTCTTCACCATGTTGTATGATATTCAGTATTTTGCATTATGATGTCCTACAGTGCTCAGTCTTTACCACATCGTAATGTTCATATGGTATTTACCATACCATGCATATGGTATTCAGTCTTTGGGTTCTGGACAAAAAAGGAGAAATTCAAATTGCTTTTGTAAGGAAGATGCTGAATCTTATGAAAAGACCTGCAGATGGAATACTATATCCTTTTTTATAGTTTACTGAGAGGCAGGCATGGTCAAGTGGGTGTAGATGTTATTAAAGATACTCTGTTCGTGCATGATGAAAAAGAGACAAAGAGACCAATGGAACGTGCAAGATGGTATTTGACTGCAGTACCACAATCTGGTCAGCTGGGGTCCCCATGGCTCCACTGTAGGGTGTGATGTGGGCTGTAGGATGTTGCTGAGATAGAGGTTAAAAAGAACAGATCTTCTCTCTCTCTCTCTCTCTCTCTCTCTACCTAACCTTTATCATTGTGGGCTTTTAGCTCTATAGCACTAGCCTAATTGCTTCCTGACATGTGTGTTTATTTATAGAAAGGCGCTCACACACACACTTCTACTGAACACACTCATAAGAGATAGGGTTGAGATGGTGAGATGGTTTGTGTGAGTGGGAGACACACACACACATATACAGAAGGAGAGAGAGAGAGAGAGTGAGTTCAGATATAAAGGATACTTCTTGCTTAAGTGGGCATGACTAGTCATAGGTCTACAGTGTTCCCTCTATCTCTTATTTTTACACTTCAGGTTTTGTGTGACTGAGGGGGACAGAATGATACATTTGTGTTTGTCAGATGACTGTGTCTAAATGTGCTACAACAATACTTCCTGTAGGTAGGGATGCAATGGTGAATAAAGCAAGTTTCATCTGACCTCCTGAAAATAATCTTTAAAACGCATAATTAACGCAAACCAAGGTAGCGTGTAATTATCAGCACTTAGCATCTGACAGACGCTGTCCGAGCACCTCTGTTTTACCCCATCCCACCATCCTCTCCACTGTCCAAATTTAGACGGAACAGAGCCTCATTAGAATGTGAGCGAGTTCACGGCTCCATTGCTGTGGCGACGGGAACGTCGCTAAATTGGTGCGATATTGAAATCCCACAGAAGGCCGCGGCCGCCCCGTCCTGTAATTAGGGTTAGCTGCTACCGCCGCTGTTAACATGCTGCTTTAATTCAAAGCGCTAACTCCTGAACTGACCTCGCTGTTTCTCTCTCTCTCGCTCTCTCTCTGCCTCTCTCTGACATGTTTTCTCTCTGTGCGTCTCTATCGTTCGTGCACTCTATCCCCTCCGTCTGCTCCCATTTCTTTTCTCGGTTTGCATCCTTTCTTAAAGCTCTGTTTTTAAGCCATCCATTCTCCAGTCTCGCTCGCTTTCTTTTCTTATGTTCTCACTGATCACAAAGATTCTCACACAAGGGGTGTTTCGGCTACCAGTCTTCCGAATAGGATTTAAGAGTGTAAAACTTAAGAGTATAGAAACTAATTGTTATAATTAATAAAGAACATCTCTCTCTCTCTCTCTCTCTCTCTCTCTCACTCTCTCATAGTTCTATGCGTACGACAGCTTTATGCTACATTGGGGAAATAGGATTCAGGTCAAGCTTATTGAGGGGGGAAAAAAAGACTAATGTTTTTTTTTTTTCCTCCAGAATACTTTGCAATGATAACAGCAGTAGAGAAATGAATAATGTACACTCCTACTGGCCCTTTTATGCTCCGCTTTTTTTTCTCCCCCTCTCTCTGCTGATTCGCCCAAACTCGCTATGGGCATAGAAAATTGAAGATATGTTCTACTCACAGATTCCATCACTTTGACTACTGTTGCAGTTAATCCATGCAAATCAACTGGGTCTCTGCTGAAATCACTGCGATTTCTCCCTTTTTCCCCGTCAGCGAGTAGAGGGGGAAAAAAAGTGGAGACGCTGGGTCAGATTTTCCCGAGGTGTCAGACTCTGCTGAAATTGTTAGCGTTACAGAGCGAAACTACAAAATTACCCGTGTTTTGTTATAAGCGGATACACTGACCTATGACTGGCCTCGATACTGGGGTTATTATCGGCTGATGGTAATGCCGAGAAAGTGCGGGCAGAGACGAGTTTCTAGAACAGACGGTGGTAAATTTCCGAAGTCGTTACGAGGTGAATGTTCCGTTTAACTTAGACAAACCAGACAGTTATCAGTTAGTGAGGGGAAAACGAACAATCGTTACGCGGCCGTACTTTTCGTCGAATGAATAATTAAGAGTTGTTTAATGTAATTGAGGTCAAGGATTACAAGATATTACGAGCTGTAATTAATGATGTGTGATTAACGAAGAAGCCCCATCGAAAACATATTCAAAAGATCAGTTAACAAGCTTCGTCTGCTTAGTCGTTAAACTGCCCTACTTTTTTTTCTTTTTATCTGAGAGGATAAATGTTGTTTCAAATAGTAGGTTGCTAATTAGTTAGCAGCCCAAAACACGACAATCGGTACCCCTAAACATCAAGACCACATAGCTTAATCCGCTCTAATTGTATGAGTATGTATGAAATTGTCACTCATTCATCCTGCAGTGATGGTATAGTCTAGTTCCTCTGAACGGTCACCGTAAGAGCATGAGTAGAAGTGGCTTTTTGGCCTTTACACAGACACAAACGCTGGACCAAACGCTGACCCAGTCATCTCAGTGAACCAATCAAATGAGAAATGCACGATGACACAACAGTAGAACACACTGTTGGTAATGTATTGCTCTGGCCTGCAGGAGTGTGTGGCTACTAGTTAACAGGGCAGGACTGGGTATATATATTTTTGGGGGTGGCACTGTGTGAGTGTGTGTGTGTGTGTGTATTTGGGGATGTGAGGGGCGTGGTTTCAGAGTGAGTCTTGACTCTCAATAAGCAAAGCACTGTTTATTTTAGCCTCTACTGTTGGTATAGAACGTGTGAACCAGAAATGTGTGGGTGTCTTGTTTTCACGCTTTGGACATGTATTAGCACTGAAAAAATCGCTCTGTGTGTATGTGAGAGAGAGAGAGAGTGCTGACTCTCTTAACTTGTTTAGTGCAAGAAAATATGTTTTGTATGAAATGTGTCAGATGTGTGCATGTGTGATTACTGACCCTCACGTTTGCACTGTGTGTGTCCGTATGAGTGTGTGTGTGTGTGGGACTGTGTGACTCTCTTAACTTGTATTGTGTAAGAAAAGATGTTTTGTATGACTTGCATACAAAAGATCTCAGATGCATGAGTGTGTGCTCACTGACTCTTACTCTCTCTCTCTCTCTCCCCTGTGCTCTGTGTGTGTGTGTGTGTGTGTGTGTGTGTTTGTGTTTTGTAGGAGATGTACTCTAAGGGGCTGATTCCAATCTGGGCTATGAAGGAGGTGCGAGGAGTAGGGGAGAATAAGTTGGAGGTGGTCACCTCCCTCAGGACCTTTGTGTTCCGTGCAGAGAAAGAAGGTAAAGTGTTCTTGTTTTCCCACCGCTAACTCTCATCCTGTCACTTCGAACTTTCACCTCTCTCTCTCTCTCTCGCTCTTTCTGATCTACCTGAAACTCTCTGCTCTACTCTTCTTTACCCTTTCCCTCTCTTTGCCTCACGCTTTTTCCCGTCTTTTTCTGTCTGGTTTTGACTTCAGGGACAAAACAGAGTGTGATAGAACTCTCATTCTCTCTCTCTCTCTTCCCACCACTGTCTCTCTCCCTCTCTCCCTCCCTCCCCCTCCTTCACTCCCCACTCTCTCCTGTGCTGATATCAAAGAGAATGAGGAAGGCCCTGCTTTGTGTAAATCTCTCTCAATTAGCCAGCTCCTTGTCTGCCCTAACGAGCACTTTGCTCTGCTGATGGCTGTTTTTTTCGAGTTACTGGGGCAACGGAGGGGTCATGCGCTGTAGCCGACACCTCCTTTGAGAGGATGCCAGAGACGGAAATGATGGTTAGTGAGATTTCAGAGGTGCCAGTTAAACGCTCTGTCCATTCTCCTGACCATCCTGAATGACAGATGCTCCTTTTTTTTTTTTTTTTTTTTGTAAGCTGGTGATTTCTGCTGCCTGTTTCTCCTTCTCTCTCTGGAGAAAGGACAAAAACAGATGAAGCTAGTGTGTTCCAGGCTCAGAGAAAGACACAGCAGAGAAAAAAAGAACAAAAGCACTGTTATCATGGCTGTGCAGTGTGTGTGTGGGGCGCACGTGTGTGCGTGTGCATCTGTCTGTCTCTCTGTGTGTCTGTGTCTCTGTCTGTCTGTGTGTGTGTGTGTGTAAGTGCGTGTGTGTGTGTTGCTGATGCTGTTAGACTGTGGTTTCTTGCTCCTAAAGCTATAAGGTGTTTTGGAATGTCTTATCTTTCTTTCTCTCTTTCTGTCTCTCTAGCTGTGTGTGTTTACGTGCATGTGTATGTGTGTGTGTGTGTGTGTGTGTGTCTGTATTTGGCCACGAGGGCATGTGTTATCATTTGCCTTCAGCTGCTTAGAGGAGATTGACATGCACTGCACTGAACTGAGATCCCCCCCCCCCCCAAAACACACACACACACACACACATACACATATATACTCTCTCTCTCTGCCTCTGTCTCTCTCTATTATACACACAAAAACACGCACGCACACACACACACGCACACTCCCATTCCAGTACTATCTTGGTTTCTGAGTTAAGGAGCATAATCTGCATTGATTGGCTTTGCAGTCCTCCACAGCAGGAGCAAAGCCAAAGTGAGTCATCCAAGTCAAATATCTGGACTAATGAAGTGGAGGAGCTTAGAGCCTTTTTCAACCTCCACTTAAAGCTGCACTCACACACACCTTTTCTTTCTCTCTCTCTCTCTCTCTCTCTCTGCCTCCCAGCTCTTCCATCCTTCATCTATTAGAGTGACAGTTTCTCTCTCTCTCCCCCTCTCCCTCACCCTCCCCTTCTCTCTCTCTTGCTCTCTCCCTCCCCTCTGTCCAGTCTTCTCTCCATTTATTCTGACTTCCCAATGAGTATTCACCCTTCCTTTCATCCATCCATCCATCCATCCATCTGTCCGTCCGTTCATGCACGTTTCCCAAACATTCACCTTAATGGCCTGCTCTCTTGTGAAGACACGGTTTTAAGAGAGGCTCCACCTGTTAAAACAGAAGGAAAAACCTTTTTAGAGATTTGGGATGGACGTGACCGGGGTCAAGGTCATGTGTAACCACTGAGTTTTTTGAACGAGTCCGATGTCACCATACACATGCTGTGTCTCTGAAACCATGACCAAGTCAGCACATGTACACCACCCCCTCACACACACACTCACACACACACCACACCAGATCATATTCTCCTTCTGAGGATGTTTAACCAGCACTCAGAAGATTATTCACGCTCCACTCCCAAAAGCCCCGACTCTCAAACACGCAGCCTGCAACAGCGTGAGCAGAACAGAATGGATCTGGGGAATATTCGTGGGTCGGGTACATGGATGAGAATGCGCTTTGACTATGACGGAAATATGAATACTGGAAATAACTGCTCTCGGCTATGGAGTCAGCAGTGGTTTTGATAGCCAGGTATTAGATCTCTAATCTAATTGATAACCTGATAAACTCAGTGAAGGAGTACATCACATCCTGCTCTCCTTCAGATGTCATACAGCTTGAAACTACTGCTGTGTTTTCAACACTAGACCAAGTTCCTTGGTGGAGATTCCATAAACATGCCGCTCTGTCAAAACAGTGACTTAAAAAAAAAAAAGAAAGAAAGAAATTGAGTGGTATTGCCACAAATCTAATGTGCCTCATTTCCATTTTTGCAGGATATGTCATTGAGAAATGCCTTGAGTAAACGTGACAGCCTACAACTGCTCTAACCCTTCCAAACTCAACTCTCACTCGTGCAATCTCAGAAACCCGTAAAAGAGAGGGAACAGATGAGGGAGAGAGTGAGAAAGTGAATGAGAGAGCAAGGCAGTGAGAGACAGAGAATTAGAGAGAGAGAATGGAGGAGGGAAAGTCGATGAGAGAACGAGGGAGAGAGAGAGAATAAGGGAGAAAGAGAGAATAAGGGAGAGACAGAGAATGATGGAGAAAGAGAGAATGACAGAGAGAGAGAGAAAATGAGGGAACAAGAGAGAGAATTAGAGAGAGAGAGAATAAGGGAGACAGAAAATGAGAGAGAGAGAGAGAGAGAGGGAGAGAATGAGGGAAAGAGGGAGAGAGTGAGAGAAGGAGGGATCAGGACCTTGGCTGGCCTGCTTATGCATCTTTAAGCAGCTTTGTACCAGACTGAGAGAGTCATCAATCTTAAGACAAACAGGGGAGAGAGAGAGGGAGGGAGCAAGTGAGGGAGAGGAGGAGGGTGAGAGAAAGAGCAAGAATGGGGAACCAGAGAGAGAGAGAGAGGGAGAGAATGAGAATGAGAGGAGGAGGAGGAAGCAAATCCCAGTAGACTGTGAATAATTTAGTAGTCTGTGTGTATGTTTGTATGTTAGTACGCTCCTAGCTGTGCTCTGTCTCATGGCCTCCACAGGTATACTGTTTCCTGGGAGAACTTGAGAGAGAGAGGGAGGAAGGAAGGAAGGAGTGGGAGTGAGTGAAATGGAGAAGCTTTACTGAGGTAGTTGGAAATGAAG
>NC_044501.1:26137989-26147989 GCF_902362185.1 Chanos chanos | reverse complement strand
ACACACTAACACACACACACACACACACCACCAAAGACGCTTGTATTGCATTATTATATAAACACACACTGGGTTTCTTTTTTCTGGTATGTTTCTGTGTCTCACACACAGGAGAGAGGCAGGATTGGCTTGGGACACTGCAGACTGCACTTCGTTCTCCGTCCTCCGTTACCCAGAGGCCCTGTAAAAACAGCGTAAACAGACGGGGCTACGCGGAGCTGCGGGGCCATAAAGGCAGGGTCTACGTGTGTCTCTCAGGAACCACAGTCAGACTGTGCAAAACTGAACAGGTACCCTTCTCATTAGCACAGTCTTCTCCTCTCGCTTCTCCCTCTGCCTCAGTTAGGCTTGTAGTTTCATCTGTTGTGAGTCAGTACTGCAAAACAAACTTTTCTTAAAAGAAATTATTTTTACTCACAACGAATCAATCTTTTCTTCCACCTTCAAATTAAACCCCTTTTCATGTTTTGTTGTGGAGGAAAAAATTCTTCTCTGTCTGAAGATGTGGAAATTTCCAGAAAAGATAAAGAAAGTTCCCGTTTGTGTGTGTGTGTGTGTGTGTCCCGGAGTTTTCTCCTTTAGATATTCGTGGGAGATGTTGCAACCGTAATTAGACATGCATGCACACTCACAGACACACACTCACACACACATATAGATTTATACACATTCACTCTCACACTTGGCACTTGTCATTTGTGTAAAGTAGCTAGTAGCTAGCCTCAGTATCCAGAGTGTGTTGGTGTGAGCCAGCGTAGTGTTAAACAACACAGAGGCATGCACACCCTGTCTCTGTTTGTCTTTCATTATTTTCCTCATTAGCCTGAACTAACTTCTTTGTCAAAATTTCACGAAGGAATTACATTTGGTTAGCTGATTCAGCATTCAGACAGCGAGAGAGGAGAAAGGAAATAGAAAATTGAGAAAGAGAGGGAGAGGGAGGAATAGAAATGAGAGAGAGAGAGAGAGCGAGAGAGAGAGAGAGAGAGAGAGAGAGAGAGAGAGAGGGAGGGAGAGGGAAGAATAGAAAATGGAAATTGATTATATTGTTTTTACTTTACGGTAAATCCCCTGCCTTGACAAATGTGCCGACAAGCAGTCAGGGAACGAGATACTGACAGAAAGAAAGAGAGAGAGACAGGCAGAGAGATACTGACAGAAAGAAAGAGAGAGAGACAGGCAGAGAGATACTGACAGAAAGAAAGAGAGAGAGACAGGCAGAGAGAGACAAAGAGGGATATGTAGATGGAGAGAGATGATGATGGAAGGAATGCAGGGACAGAGGAGGGAGCTGAAAAATGAAGTGGAGGTGAAGGAGCACAAAATGAAGTGGTGAGAGAGGGAGACGGAGAGGGAGAGGGAGAGGGAGGGAGAGAGAGAGAGAGTGTACGGGGGGAAAGAAAGTGTGTGCAGTCGCTAATACTGCTCATGTTCATTGGAGTGGAGTATTTAATTTAGCAAGATGAACGATCTGCCCAAAATGTCACTTTTTTCTTTTTTCTTTTCTTTTTTTAACTACTTCTCCCTCCCTCCCCCCTCTCCCTCCCTCCCTCCATCCTCACTGAAAGGATGAAGTGTACCTCCTTGTTGGTCGCAATAGTAACATTGCCTAGGTGACCAGAGCATGGACAAAATAACTTTCAAACAAACAAGGAAATGCAATTTTCAGCCACGTCAAGCTAAACAGTAGCATTGCCACAATGTTCTGTAAATGTTCACTCAAGGACCTGGTGCTTTATCTGCCTCTCCGTCACCTCTCCTGTGTCTTCTCTCCCCGTCATTTAAATAATGGCTTTTTATCATGTGGAGTGTTGGGGAGAAGTTTTGGACTCTGCGTTGGTTCAATCAGAATAAAAGGGTACTGTGTTGTGGAGTGTGGAAAAATCTGGCCTGAGATTGCGGATAATGAAAGCGTGGTTAAAAAAAAAAAAAAGGCGGCCTGAGATTGTGGATAATGAAAGTGTGGTAAAAACTGTTTTTCCAGGTGCTAGGGCTCGTCTCTGGGAGCTGACCTGATGTGGTCCTCCACGGCTGGACTGATGAGGTTACTGCACTGGGCCCCACACAGACAAAGTTTGAATTCTCAGCTTCTGCAGCTCTGCCCACTGAAACCATAACCCAAATCACCTTTACTCACAAACATATTCTCACTTCATTCTCTTTATTCTCAAACATATTCTCACCTTATTCTCTTTATTCACATTCTCACTTTATTATGTTTATTCACAAACACATTCTCACTTTATTCTCTTTATTCTCAAACATATTCTCACCTTATTCTCTTTATTCACATTCTCACTTTATTATGTTTATTCACAAACACATTCTCACTTTATTCTCTTTATTCACAAACATATTCTCACCTTATTCTCTTTATTCACATTCTCACTTTATTCTCTTTATTCACAAACACATTCTCACTTTATTCTCTTTATTCTCAAACATATTCTCACTTCATTCTCTTTATTCTCAAACATATTCTCACCTTATTCTCTTTATTCACAAACACATTCTCACTTTATTCTCTTTATTCTCAAACATATTCTCACCTTATTCTCTTTATTCACAAACACATTCTCACTTTATTCTCTTTATTCACAAGCATATTCTCACCTTATTGTCTTTATTCTCAAACACATTCTCACTTTATTCTCTTTATTCTCAAACACATTCTCACTTTATTCTCTTCATTCACATTCTCACTTTATTCTCTTTATTCTCAAACATATTCTCACTTCATTCTCTTTATTCACAAACACATTCTCACTTTATTCTCTTTATTCACAAACACATTCTCACTTTATTCTCTTTATTCACAAACATATTCTCACCTTATTGTCTTTATTCTCAAACACATTCTCACTTTATTCTCTTTATTCTCAAACACATTCTCACTTTATTCTCTTTATTCCCAAACATATTCTCATTTCATTCTCTTTATTCTCAAACATATTCTCACTTCATTCTCTTTATTCACAAACACATTCTCACTTTATTCTCTTTATTCACAAACATATTCTCACCTTATTGTCTTTATTCACAAACACATTCTCACTTCATTCTCTTTATTCTCAAACATATTCTCACCTTATTCTCTTTATTCACAAGCATATTCTCACTTTCTTCTCTTTATACACAAACACATTCTCACTTCATTCTCTTTATTCTCAAACATGTTTTCACTTCATTCTCTTCATTTACAAACATATTCTCATTCTCTCTCTTTGCCTGAAAAAGTTGGAGGTCAGATTCAGAGGGAGCATAATAGTTAAAGTTTTACAGTCTGTTGACTTTTTTATTTAAACCAACAGCTCTTCTTTTTGATGAATATGAAGTGATAAGAGCTCAACTTTATGGGACATGATGGTTTATAGTGTATCTTGTATCGCGATCTCCTGTGGTTGATCTTGTGCCGGTCAGAGTTGGAATTTAAGCAGCAGTCTGACATGCGAGATCTCCTCTTTCTTCGTTCTCTGCGCCGCCCTGCCATGGTTTTCCTTAATGGGAGCTGAATAGGACTGCTAGTCTGCTTTGCCTCCTCACTCATTCAGCTCTATCAGCTATATCAGCACCTCACTGAAGGCCCAGACCCTGAACACACTCCAACTTACTCTGGTTCCCACATTAGCCTTAATTTGCTCTCTCGATTTCTCCTGTAACAATCGCATCTGCGCCACTAGCCGTGTGGCACATCTCTCACTTTTAGTGCGCGCGCACACACACACACACACACAGACGGTCCTTAAGATGCCACTCTGGTGGAATAATTGGACAGGGCGAAGACCCCGGCGTGGTGGCAGCGGTAACTAGCATGGCGACTCCATGGTTGGTCAGGGCCGCGCACTAATTGGCTGTCGAGGGAGATGAACCTCATCAGGAATGCGGCCAACCAGATTCTGTGCTGGGACTCCGTCATAGTCCTGTTCAGTCACACCGTAGCACCAAAACCCACAGTCTCTCCCTCTCTATCCCTAGCTCTCTCTCTCTCTCTCTATATATGTTTCTCTCTCTCTATGTCTCTCTCTCTCTCTCTGTCTTTCTCTCTCTCTTCCACAAACACTGTTGCACTAACCCTGTAAATCAGTGAGTGAGAGCTTGAAGTGAGAATTCTACATATTCCATGACAGAACTTACACATGCATGAATTACTTCTAGTAATGCAATACTTACACACACACATTCAGTCCTGAGTAATGCTTACACGCACACACACACACACACACACACACACACATGCGGTCCTGAGCAATGCTTACACCTACACATGCAGTCCTGAATAATGCTTACACAGACACATACAGTCCTGAATAATGCTTACACACACACACAAACAGTCCTGACTAATGTTCACACATACAGTCCTGAGTAATGCTTACACACACACATACAGCCCAGAATACCCCCCCCCCCCATAACAAACAAACAAACAACAAGAAAAAAAAACATTTCATCACATGTTTTTGATTTTTTTTCTGAATTGTGTTTTTAGTTTTTTGTGGGATTTTTATTCTATAAAATGTGAATGTGTAAATGTGTGAAAGATTTGGCCAGTGTGTTAGTTGTCGCATGGTGACCCTCCCTTGGCGACTATGACACCCAGCCAAGCACAAATGTTTCCTGTGCACGGAACAAAACTTTTCTGTTTTTGCTTTTTGTCATTTTTTTTCCTACTCTTCCTGGAAGGTGTTTTGTACTTAGCAGTACTCTTATGAGATGTTTTAAATCCTTCCACAACTTCAAAACTGGCCGTGATGGCCAAGTCCAGTCTCCACACTGCATTCTGAGGGATGGTTCCTGTTGTTGTCTTGCTGAAATATCCAGCCTCTTTGGAGGTTCAGTTTGTTGACAGGCTGGAGAAGAAGAGGATTTAAACTCTGAGGACTCGATATCTGGCATAATTTGTCCTTTCACTTGTCATGGCATTTGTCTTTGCCGCCAGCTGCTACAGACACCCAAAGCAAAAGCACATCCACTCCTGCACCTCACGCTCAGCAAGACATTCTTTCTCTCCACATCCACAGCTTCCCCTGCTCTTCCGCCCAAACACCGCGGTTTTATCAAATCATTTGGAGTCCAAATCGCTGTCTTGCACAAACGCTTCAGGCATATCTCAGGGTTTTTTGTTTTTTGGGGGGTTTTTTTTGCATCATTTCGATGAGTGCTGTAGTGATGATGTGGACAGACAGACAGCTCTGTCTGGTTCATGGTTATTATATAAGAAACTCCATATTGTTGCTCTCAGAGCATCTTATCCCACCAATTTTTAGCCTAGTCTGTCAGATCATTTGTCCTCCTCTTTTGGATCCTACCTGGATCTCAACCTATTCCTTTTTTTTTTTTTTTTTTTTTTTTTTTTTTTTTTGAGGACATGAGAGCTGATATTGTGAGCTGGAGGGGCTTTGGTGAGCTGTTCCTTTTCTCTGACCCATAAAAGTGAGTTAACTTTATTTTCAGGGCCCTGAAACAAACGTTTAGGAGTCTGAGCTTGTTAAAACCAGACAGAACAGTCACAGGCTGGTAAATTAGGAGGTAGGAAATTACTCCAGACAAAAAGGACTTTTCTAAGCCTGAGTGTGCATCTTTATGAAAATCTGAAGAAAAAAGAATCATCTGGAAGGCTGACCACACTCTTCTGGGTATTTCAGTGCTCTGGTGAACTTTTAACATCAGCTACATTTAGTCCTTAAATGCATCTGTTTCTCTGGTTGCGACCGGATGATCTGCGAAGGGCAGAGACAGTTTGTTCCAAAAGTTTGCCAACATTGTCCCGCCTATTCCAAAGACTTTAACTTTGAATAAAAAGTCAGCCCATCATCCCCAGTCTGAGTATTGCAATCTTATCTTTTAAAAGTTTAGAAATTCAGCCTCAAAAAAACAAACAAAAAAAACCCAAATAGATAAATAAAATCTCTGTCTGTACTTGGTCGTCCTGTGGGAAGGCAAAGTGTGTGCGTGCGTCTGTGTGTGCGTGCGTCTGTGTGTGCGTGCGTCTGTGTGTGCGTGCGTCTGTGTGTGCGTGCGTCTGTGTGTGTGTGTGTGTGTGTGTGTAATGTGTCGGTGTGTCATCTCTCTGTCAGGGGACAGATCATGCTGTAAAATCTCGTGGTGGAGAGAGAGTTGCCCACTGGCTACTGTTTCTCTCTCTGCCCCTGGGAAGGACATCTGCTCCACTAGGAACTTTTCACACCCTCATTTCCCTAAAGCTAGATTTATAAAGTCTTTTCTTTCTCTCACAATGTTTGTTCAATAATTTATTTAATTTTATGGCCAGTCTTGCACAAAAGAAATTTGTTCTTTTCATTTAACACAGTCATAAATTCCTCAGCCAGACTGAAAACTAATTTGACGTTATATTTGATTTAAATCAGCAAATGTTGTTTTTTCTTGTTTTTTAATTAAGACAGTGGTGTGTATGTTGTGTGTGACATGGAGACGTACTTCTGAAGGTCACTGGGTGGTTGAAGGATCTGGAGAAGGGGACTTGTGATTGGAGGAGAGTGGGGGGGGGGGGGTGTTGATGCAGGGGTTTTGACCGACTGTCTTGTCATGTGAAGGACTATAACACAAGCCTGTGATTGGAGGAGAGCGGGGGGGGGTGTTGATGAGGGGGTTTTGACGGACTGTCTTGTTGTGTGAAGGACTATAACGCAGGCCTGGCCATCACGGTGGTGGATCTGATCGCTGCCAGTGTCAAGCATGTCGACAAGAGAGGCTTTGAGATCACCACGCCCTTCAAGAGCTTTTGGTAAGTATAGGTCTGTGTGTGTGGTAGCTGTATGTGTGTGTGTGTGTGGTAGCTGTATGTGTGTGTGTGTGTGTGTTAAATGCGGCCATGTGGTAGCTATAAGACTGCGTAAAATTTGGGCCTATTGTGCCATTTCTGAGTGTGAGCTGATCTGAGGTCAGATTGACAGAATCCTAAATCTGACTCCAATCTCACCCCATTCTTCTCTTACACCCTGCCTCAGAATCTGCTAAACCCACTTAAAATACCCCTCATTCCTCTACCATCCCCCTCTTCACTCAAAAAAATGAAAAACGTGTGAATCTTTGTAAAGCTGTTTTTTTTTTTCCCTCATAAAAACACATTATGCTTCATGACAGCTCTCACGCATTTTTAAAGTGTTTGATGAAAATGAATCTTATCCCTTTAAACTCCTCTAAATAATGTATTTTGTTTGGGCTGTACCCATTTTCTGGATTGAAAATGTACGCAAATCCCTGATCAGATCTTTACTGAAGCACTTTTTGCAATAACCCTCAGACGTAAGCTTCTTACCTGATGTCTTATGTTTTCATTCAACTGCATAGTTATGTATATTAATCAGCGCCCAAATAATCAGTGCCCCCCCCCCCCCCCCCCCCCCATCCAAGACAAGGTCACTGTGTAGATTCTAAGAACATGGCCATTTCAGTTGACAGATGTTACCTGAAATATAATGCAATCATGATTTTCTTTTTTCTCTGAATCATAGCACCGAGAACTCCCATAATCTGTTTAGACAGAGAGGATTTGTTTGAGGTTTCCCATTTTGTTTCCTCATGCTTAGAATATTAAACTGTCCTGAGACACATTAAACATATTAGACCATTCTTTTCAACATTGTGTTTTGTACCTGTAGAATTATAGCATGAAAACATTCCACCCTCTGTACTGACAAAATTCTTTTAGTTGTAAAAATTAGTGGTTCAGTTTTGTGTGCGTGGAAAAGTGCTGTGTTTCACCTGTGCAGTGGTGTAAAGGTGTCAAATTGCCTGGATGTGTCTGAGAGGAATAATCAAAGCATTACACCAAACCCTCTGTCATACTGTGTAACCTTTCAGCAGATACCACATGAGCTTAACCCCAGACCATTGTTACTGTGCGGACTTCATAAGTGGTTTTTTTTTTTTTTTTTTTTTTTTTTTAACTGTGTTCAAAAAAAGCAAAACACTGAGAGCTTTGGTGTAATTTTGATGGACAAGTACAGTGTAATTGCTTCCATAAATGGCAAGAGAAAGGAAGTACTTAAGATACTCAATAGTCCATGTGTCTTTTTTTGTGTTTTTTTTCTTTGCAATTCCTGTCCTTTGGTGTTTTTCAAAACAGCTACCTTCTCATTATAACTCTGTTGTTTGTCTGGAAGTGCAGATCTGAAAGGCAATCAGTCGGCATCGATCTGCGGACATTTATCTCTTTTTTTTTTTTTTTTTTGAAGGTAGATGTACAGTCTCCTCACCTGATGTAGCAAGATTTGCCCCCACACTCGGCATGCGCTTCTAACAAACGCGGCGTTTAGCGTGACCTGATCGATACGATGTTTTCATCTCTGGTTTTAATGGCCTTTTATAGATATTTAGTGCAGTTGCACCCACATTAGAATCAGAGCTACACGATCCGTCGGTTGACCGGTGTGGTCTGGTACAGATTTTCTTTTTTCTTTTTTCTGTCTTTCTTTTTTTGAGACTTTTGTTATTGTGGATGGTATGTGGTATTGATCTGTTTGTCTCTGTGCTAAACGCGCAGAGAAGAGAATGCTAGCCTATGTAATTGGGATCTCTCGTCAAATTTAAACCAGCAGAAATAACCTCTGACCTCTGACAATTTTGTCCGCAGTAACAGCTGCTGACTGTTTAACGAAGATGATTTTAGACACCAAAGCTCTCTCTTATGGAGTTATGTGTGCGTGTGTGTGTCTGTGTCTGTGTGCGTGTGTGCACGTGTGTGTGTGTTTAGTATCCACCAGGCGTGCACTGATGTTACACTGTTAGAGTTGTACAGTGTGTGTGTGTGTGTGTGTGTTCATTTTGTACACCTACCGTCTTTTTGTGAAAAGTACAGATACAGATTACTTTCAGCCCTGGCTATGGAGTGATCATTAAGACAAAGATTTCTTTCTTTGTGTGTCTTTACCCTTTTGAGATGTGAACTGGAGAAATGATGGCAGTCAATTCCAGATTGGTGGGTCTATATCGTCTAAAGTTTTAAGTCACAAAGTGTGACAGAAAAGCTACTGACACCTCGTCTGTCCCTCTACTGAGCCTCTCTGGCCTCACATCTTGTTTGTTCTACACCACAATTACTAGCATTTGCTTGTTTGTTCATTTTTTATCTCTAGGTGCTGGAATTGTCTTCTCCCATTTCTTCAAGTTCTTCCATTTGGAAGAATTCTGATTGAGGACTTTTCTGTCTTTTGGTGTGTAGTCTTAAAGAACAATTCTAACTGAGGGCTTTTCTGTTCTTTGGTGTGTAGTCTTAAAGAACTCTGACTGAGGAATTTTTTCTGTTCTTTGTTGTGTAGATTAGAATAATAGCCATTGTTGTGATTGATAGAGTTTAAAAATTACACTTTTACCCTTTAAGTTTTATTTAAGTTGTATCAAACACTATATTTCATGTAAATGACACTGATGAATTAGCTGGTCGCTGCAGTAAGCTCTTTTAAAGGACAGAGGCATGTAAAGACAGATATGACGGACTCTGTCTCAGAATGCGGCGCATGTGATGTGTTCTCCACTGTATCATGTCTGAGGGATCTGAGGAGATTGTAACTCCCACTGTTTGATTCATATATTGTTTTGTGCATCCTACAGTGAAACTGCAATTCACTCTCTTAATTAGAGGCTGACTTTTTGGAACTTTTGACAGCGTGCAGAGGGAGAGGTGTGTGTGTGTGTGTGTGTATATGTGTGTGAGTGAGAGTGAAAACGAATCTTTTGTGTGTGTGTCTGTGGTTTTTGTGTGTGTGTGTGTGTGCGTGCACATGCCTGCGTGTGCGTGTTAGTGTTTGTGTGTGCAGCTGCAGCAGGCTTGTCGGGCCATTGTGAAGGCAAATTGAACAAAGCTAAATGAACATACAACCACATTCATTTCCATATGTGACCATATGGAAGCTGTCTATACAGGAGTTCATGTTAGTGCTACAAACACGAGCTTTTCAGATGGGAATTGTAAATAATTATTATTCTCAAAACCAGTCCAAATCCACAGTCCAGATCCCACAGTGCTTGTCTGAAAATA
>NC_044501.1:26132989-26135489 GCF_902362185.1 Chanos chanos | reverse complement strand
GCTTATGCGGTGTCCTTTGTGATATTAATAGTTTTTAAACATTTTTCTTTTCATGATGAGGAAAAAAAGAAAAGTCATTCAAGTCTGTTTTGTCTCCACAAAGCAGCCATTAAACAGTCACGCTCATTAGTACTCTCACCATGCTTTTTCCATGAGCATTTCCAGGTGAAATTTGAGAGAGGTTCTTTGCAAAATAACAGGTTTAGATGACGCTGAAGCTTGTTTGGGGAAGTCTGGCAAAAATAAAATTGACATTCCACACAGCAGCTGGGTGTGATTTTAAACTCATGATTTTCTTCTTTTGTCCCCTTAATTTTAGTTTCTTTTAAACAAGACTTTAAACAAGACTTTCTGAAATGATCAAACAAGACTTCTCAGAATGAACAGTAAAGAGACTAAACACTGACTGAGAACAGCCAGCTGTAATTTTCTTTGACAAACTCAACACCAAACACGTTCGCATTACATTTTTTTCTTCTTTTTTTTAAAATTTAATCTACAATGCAACCTCAGACTGACATAGTTTATGTGTCATTTTGAAGACTGTTGCATGTGACCTCTAGGATGAAATACGAAAAGAAAAGCAATCCTCTCACTCTTCAAATGAAAACAAAAATAACATTGTCGAAACTTTTGACCTGGTGTAAAACAGAGAGAGCGTGGCCTTGAACTAGCTGTCATTACACACACTCTCACAACACACACACTTTTGCTCTGTGGCCAGGCCCTGTCTCTGAGACACCATGAATGTAGGTTTCATTAAACTCATTTCAACTCACTCGAAACTTTCCAGTCCTCATACATTATTGACATGGCTTTAGCTGACCTGAAATTTAGATGAATCACACGAGGCACGCTGATTGGAATCCCCTGACACACACACACACACACACACACACACACACATCATTCCGGATGGCATATGAGGGCCTTTTCAGATGACTGTAAGGATCGCTGATGGAGAATGAGGTTTTTCTGTATTATTACTGATTACACAAAAAAGTCCCGTCATCCATATTCATGAGTGTGTGTGTGTGTGAGAGAGAGAGAGTGTGTGAGTGTGTTTCTCCTCTCTCAATGTATTATTCATCTGTTTCTTTCATAAACAACACTTAATGTCCCCAAGTTCAGCAAAATGAATACCGAAATCAACAAACACAATTAATTACACATGAATCATTAGCAATTAATGCCTTTTCTCGCCTTTCATTCGCAATTAGTGGTGTGACTGTGGAGAGAGGGAAAAAGAGAGAAAGGGCTTTTAAATAGATGACTTTAGTTTGATAATTGGTTTACCAGTGAAGTCTTCTCCAGCTGTTTTATGCCGTGCCTCAGTGTTTTGAGGCCTGTTTGACTCTGTAAAGTTTCACTCATGTAGTAAAATTGCTTTGAGACGATTTATAAAAAATTGTGAAAAGCACTATACAGATACATTTGAATTTAATTACAGATGGAATTGCATTTGGAGTTTAGACTTATATAGAGGAAACTAAAGGTGAATTTATGGTTTTGAAATACATTTGTTTGTGTGTGTTTGTTTTTGTGTGTGTCTGTGTGCGTGTGCGTGCGCGTGTGTGTGTGTGCGTGCGTGTGTGTGTGTGTGCGTGTATGTGTGTGTGTACTTGCATGCATGTGTATTTTCAGGTCAGCATCGGTTCCTGGGCCCAGGGATCTCTCAGGTCAGGAGTTTGAAATTGGACAGCAGTCTGTGGAGTAATGAGCTGGTGGAGGTAATGTAGCGCATGTCTCTCCACACACACATGCGCACACACACACACACACACACACACACACACACGCGCGCACACACACACACTCACACACAGCCTGCAGAAAACACTCAAACCGTTTATCATCAGCTGGACTTGTCCTCAAATACCCTTTTGAGTTCCGTTCTCTTCACCTTTACAGAGTGCACCAATTATTTTAGTCTCTAAAAAAGACAGCTTCATCTCAGCCATATGTGTGTCTTTCTCTCACTCTCTCTCTAGTTGTTTTTGGAGGTTGGGAATGAGAATGCCAACAGTTTCTGGGCAGCTAATCTTCCACCAGAGGAGGAGCTCCATGCTGGGGCATCTATGGAGCAGCGAGCGACCTTTCACCGCAGGAAGTACCGAGAGAGGAAGTACAGAAAGGTCCTGGAAGGTCTTACTAACCAGGAAGAGCTGAACCAGGTGTGTGTTTGTGCCTCTGTTTGTGTTGTGCATCAAACCTATAATTGACACATTAGTAATGTTGCCTTGGAAACCATCTCTCACACACTTTTGGAGTTGCCTTGTGAAGACCAAATAATTGCAATTCTAACTCAGTTTATTCAGTAGTTCAGGACTTTTCCTCAGCTGGTTTTTCCTGTCAAAGTGAGCACAGCTGGTGTATCAAATCACTGAGCAAAATGACCAGACCAAACACTGAAATGACCAGACCAAACACTGAAATGACCAGAGCAAACGCTGAAATGACCAGAGCAAACACTGAAATGACCAGAGGTAACACTGAAATG